>NC_069377.1:303030-606060 GCF_021730395.1 Mercenaria mercenaria | reverse complement strand
AGGAGTTTGGATGCGTAATAATTAAATCACGAGTGCGCTGCACGAGTGATTTAATTATTCGCATCCAAACGACTGCCCATGTTTTATTACTTGATAAAATTATTGGAACATATTTATTATTTCGATTCTAACAACGCAAATAATTCGCATTTTACAGTACGTACTACATTTTCAGCGTAATACGTCATTCGGGTCATATGCTGTTACAATTTACCCCCTATGGTTAGAAAGTGTTGCATAGCTAATGGAACGTATATATATTTGTTTATTTTTTATCAAAATTTTGAAAAAATATATATAATTTAGTAATCTAACAGCTCGCAAACTAATAATGAACAGAATCATCAAAATAAGCGAGTTGACCCTGTATTACGAGTGACGAGATTAACTTTTATGTCTATGTTTTATGTTTTTTTAGTTTATGTCATACATTTATGACGTCACCTCTGAATCATAATTAAGCTAATTGAATTCGCTCGTACAGATCAGAGCGTGTTTTACGGACCTACACATAGGTCAGTATGACTTTTATTATATTTATGTTTTTGAAATGCTGTTTTCAACCGTTTGGCCCTGAAATAATTCGTATGTAATGGAACTGAAGTAGAATCTCTTATGTTACAATCATAAGGGGGTGAAATTTAACAGCCAACCATATTTTATCGTAGATTCATGTATAGGCGATTTCGCTATATGTTTATTTAGCAATTGCTGCGGATCGTGTTAGAATTGGGGGTCCTACAATCCTCTCATGAAGAACTCTGCGACCCAAGCGAGGTTTGAACCCACATCGGTTAGCGGAAAGTGATTCAAAACATGCGACCTTGACCACTTTGCAAAGGATGCCAAGCACACGTGCAGAGTAGATATTTCAAGACGATAAAAATATATGTTTTCATAACTTATGTGATTGTATATTGTTTGCAAACGATAAAATGGAACTAAATTCGTGAAAGATTTGGAATCCTATATGTGTCTAATGAAGCATAGACATAATACCAGAAAAACACAATCAATCAGTTTTAGAAATATAATAGGACTCCGTTCAACTAAGGAATAAATGACACGCACATTGTAATCCTTGTATCATGATATTACAATATATCATGTAACTTATCTGAAACAGGAAATTGGATATTTTAGCCATTACATTGCAAAGTTCTGTAAGTGAACATTACATTCTACCACTTGAATGCATGCTGTTATATGCATCTTGCATTGAAAAGTGCACGTACTGCTAACTTTTATACATCACTTGCTAAAATTTACAGAAAATCCACACCCAAGGTATTCTTATATTTGTTTCTGTAATGGTTTTGGTGCTTAAATTGATGTTGAACTCATTTTTAATTCTACCAAACCACCTAACTAAACCAAGATGTGATATCTAAATTTTTGTTTATATTTGACTATTCAGGCGGTATTTAAATCACAAGAGCTGCAGAAGGAAACTTGTATTACGCTCATTTTTCACTGTGGGATTTTCACATAAATTTGCTTGTTTTAAAGCCACAGAAACAAGTTTAACCTATGAACTCGAATATCTAATTACAGTGTTTGTACGTTTTTTTTCATGCATGCAAGTGTATTGATAAAAATGTTTTGATAACAACTGTCATGATGCGATGTAGTCAAAAGTTTGCTTTTCAGTAGAATAAATAAATAAATAAAAATGTATTTTAATACTCATTTAATCACAGTTTTAGGACGAAGTTAATGAATACTTTACGCTTTAATATACTCCGATATTGAATCTTTTTTATCTGGCTTAAAATTCAAGTCTTTCAAGATTAATACACATGTTTATTTTCCGACTGCTTATTTCTATTAAGAAAATATGAACTGGTTTCATGTGCAACTGTTTTGTTGTGTAAACATAAAACTTGAAGTTACAAAGAAATAATTTCTAAAGCCTTTCATCTAGAACAATCTGCATGTTACAGCGTAAGACGTCATGCTAATATCTACATCCCTGCATTACTGATAAGCTGGCCGAACAATATTTCAGTCAACCATTTGCCAGAATGTATAACTTCAAATAAATCTGTAACTGAAGTTACTGCTCAGTAACAGCCAGTGCTAGACATTTAAGGTGAATATCGATATATGATATATACAGTAGGCTATGATTTGACAAGATATTCATATGACATATTGTTCCATCTTCTGGAATTTGTCGGACTTTCAACGCACTAACACATGTGAGTATTGTATCAATTCTTCGTTATTCTTTAATGTTTCGAAAAGTATGTTTGTTTGAAGTTAAGTGGAGCTTGTTCTATAATTGTTTTTGTTATAAATATTCAGAAGCAATATTCTGATATAATCTAATATAAATTGTTTTTTTTCCAAAGAATTATATGCGGTTTAAACGTATAATATAATTACGTCTAAATGTTTTGCTTGAATCGTATAGAGTTTTAATATATTTCGAGTAAATCTCCCTTGAGACCGGGAATACTGATTTAATATCAAGTTGAAAAAGCCCGAATTTCAAATTGTGTTGCATATTCAGGAAACAAAATAACATGTGGCCTTTAACTTTTAGCCAGTTATATCGAACTCAAATGTCACAAAGATTAAAGTACAGTACAAACGCTTATTCGGAGAAGATAGAGTCTATAAAAAGAACCGTTTAATCCCTCAAAAGCTTCTGTGAATGTTAAAACGATTAAAAGGTAGTGAATTGTGAAGTCTGTGAATTCATTAACATTTAACTTTTCATACTAACAATTTAAATGTAAATCGAATGATTTACTTTTGCTACAGTTGGACAGTATTGACGGTTAGGTCCGTATAAGAAGTCAGACAACACCAAATTACAGAAAGAAATAATTGCTTTACATGAAAATTGAACAGCTTATAAAAGATGGATATTACTCTAAAGAACGATTGTCAATTTACTGATATATGCATTGAATACCAAAATAAGGACTATAAACGTACAATGCCCTGCTTTGTAGAGCTGTTGGTTTACTGGAAACTGGATGTTCAAACATAGGAATCGTATATCGTCAATCTCTTTAGAACTGTTCTCCTTCTATTCCAAACAGATAACGTACTGCAGGGCCAGTAAGTTATATAATTTGCAAATACTACTGCAGTTAAAATGTTTTGTTTGATTTCATGAGTAAGACTTTGTTAAATGTGCTCGTGAGCTATTTTGAGATACAAATTCTTACCCCAACCGTCGAAGGCTTTTCTTATGAAATCGTTGCGACTAGTTTACGATATTTTTCAAGTACAAGGGTTGATGAAGGTTCTCGGGGTTTCTTAGCATTACATTATGCAGATCCAACATGCTTAAAATAAAGTTATTACATTCTGTGCACGAATTCCGGAAATATGAAACATTTTGCGACAAATTTTGCAAAGGAAACAAAATGGGTTTTGTTGAAATGTGGCATTGGTTTGAAGAGGTGATTCAAGTTTAAGACAGAACCTTCATGTTGGATTTGCGGGCAAAATGATAGCTTTTATTCAAACTTCATTCGTTTGGAAGACGTGTAAACGTTCAAATATTTTATAACATTTTCGACACATAAGATAAATAAGAAGATACTGTGTTAACATGTATGATAAACGTTATCTGTCGAGATTAACTGCATCTGTTAGATATAAGGTATGTATCGGATGGCATCATGAATGGGATTTACGGGAATTCTCTGATAAATGTTCTCGAAAAGAGAACATATTTTGAAGACTGACCAAAGGTTTTCTTTTCTTAGATCGTGTTTAAAACAACAGTCAAGGTAATTAACTTTTGTTAGTCAGTGCGTTATTTAAACACAAACAGTACAAACTGCTCGGGTCTAAAGTTTATTCAGAGTAAACATTTAGTCTATACAATTTAGACATGCAGGTTTTTGATAAAACCCAGATGCGGTATCTAACTTCTTGTTTCTCTGGGCAGTTGTTTACTGCAGCCTGACATGCTTAGATCAACTAAAATATAGGCAGATGGAACCATTAAAGTGAGCAATACATCTTTTCAATAAGACGAACACGAAAATGCGTTAACCAGTTCTAACTCCCCAGTGGTGATTTTGCTATTAACCGCTGCACAGCTATGTTCCTTCTTCGTGTATGTTTGTGTCTGTTTGTTGCTTCTATAGTTCTATTATTGCAGTCATGGTTGTAGATTTTAGTACTGAAATGTCCAAATCAAAGTAGTGGGACAGATATAAACATTTTTAATTGTGAAAAAAAGAAAAACAAACAAAAAACACACAAATGCGTTAAATAAGAAATACATAGTGATGTATCTTTTTAATACTAATTTTCTTGTATCAAATTAGATGATTATAGTTTCGAGGACCAAAATAAAAGGAATTTGTGCTTGTCGATATAAATTTCTCAAGACACGTCGTCTAGTCCTCAATATCTGTTATCGGAGAATCAGAATTATACTTCATTCCTACTCATTTGATCTTCTATTGCATCACCACCGAAGGGAATTAGCAGTGATGAATGCTAATTGATTTAATTCAGAGTTCGGTCTTGACCTTTTGATATACAATGATATAGTCTCTGATACTTGTATATGTATACCGTAGTCATTTCAATCTTAAAAACTGTATAGACCATTATATTGATCTTACCATGCTTTAGTTTGTAGTTCATGTCTAAATCCAGAACTTGGTATTAGGTACATAAATAATGTATGTTTTAATAAAAATCCAGAACCAAGTATCACTATCTAAACTTAAGGTATATTAATAATATATGTTTTAATAACAAAAATACAGCTTTAGACAATTCTTAATAGTAATATAGCTTAACTAGTTACAAATACTAATATTTAGAGAGGTTTATTGTATATTTGTATAATTATAACAGTTTCACTGTTCACGTCACTCTTTTTTAATCATACAAAAAATAATTTCTAACATTTAATGATTTGATATTACGGAACGAACACACAACTTTGTAATTGAGAAAGCACGTGCACAGCACATCTGTCAGTTAATTACTTCTCTGCTTTTAATCGTTACAATGATACTGCATATTTTGTCGCATCATCTTTTAATGTTCTCTGAAAATGTTTAATATTCTCTTCAAATGTTACCACTATTTTGTTGCTTCAGTATAATGAGGTTTGGATTTCTTAGAACTAATATACACACATGTAACAAATCACGAGATATTACACTTTGATTACCGCCAGTCATTGTACTAACAGCTTATGTTTTCAATGTTGAAACGAAGTAACTGCAGTCATTGAAAACGTTGAAAAGCTAGAAAATCATGAGGTCTTCGGAATATTTATCATTTACGTTTGAAATGGCGGATTATATGCAATTTACAAACCAACAGGTGTGGAATTGTAAGATCGGTAGAGCTCTATGTTGTTATATTTTCATTCCTTTAAGATGGGCGAGTCCATTCAGTGTTTATAATCAAGTTCCGCATCGCGTGATTGGCGTTACATAATTATATCATTATCTGTCAAAACCGAGTCTTCTTTTATTTTACTATTTTGTGTACTATGCTTGAAGTATTCCAAATGATCTTCTCCTGATTTTATTTAATATAACAACACTACTCTTTAAATGGCATGTGATGGCTGTAAAAAGTATCCCCATGTTCGGAATCAGTATTATTTTTGGAATTATAGAGTCCTTTCAGTGTTTCTCTAAAATCGAATTCTTTGTAAGTCAGTGCTAGTGTAGGGGGAGGGGTTGAGATGCGTTGAACAGTGCAAACTATTATTTCGTTTAGATTTTATAAACCAGATAACAAACAAAACCCGTCTTACACGAAGCTACAGTTTGTGTTTAAATGTACATTTTGTTGATTTAAATGTACTGAGGAAATATAATAAAATGAGAATTTTAATTTCAAACCTCGTAAACTATTTTAACACCAAAGTTAAAGGCATTATGAATAAATCGCAGTTAGTTCCCAAAACAGTGAAAACAACAAAAATGATTTAGTTAAGTAATTCAGTTTAAAACGTTAGTATCAATTTATTAATTAAGGCAGCATTTGGTAACGCTACTTAGTTCTGTCTTGCAATAGTTTTTTCCCGCTATCAAAATTACCATAGGTCACGGTAAAAAGTATTTCTAATCGTTTAATTTCACTGAATGTTAGTTATAGGCAATTACAAATATAACAACAATAAATGAATGGTTCTTAAAAAATCATTGTTGGAAAAGTTACAGAGTGAGAGATGACGCGTATCAGCTGACTTTAAAACCGCCTATTATTAATTCAAGTATATGTATAGGACTATGGGAAACAAACTGGTCCAAAACTCTCAGAAACAGCATCTGGCGGTTTTTAAAAGCTCATCTCTGACATTAATGTTTTTCTTGTAATTACTAGCTAGTATATGACAAAAATTTAAAAACTGTTGTAGCCAAAAATGTATGTACATTCTCATATATATTTAAAGTTAACCAGATCGTATACAGGATTTAAGTCCAATAGCTTCTACTACTTTAACTACTTTTGCCAATGAATAATGTGGAGTATGCGTTAATGAATGCTATTACTGCAGCATTACATAGTATAAAATCTTTGACTGTATCAAACCAATCTACAATAATCCACACAGCCGCCAGCTGTAACAATAGTTCAAGTACATTATATTTGTTACATTGTCCCCAGGGGTTCACGATTTAAGACACACAGATTGGTCATCTTTTTAAGATGAGGAAGACAGTTTATAAAATTAATGTAAATCCTGTTTCGTTTATCATTTAGTAGATATCCAAATGTAGTTAAATATTGAGATATTAAACTGGGATTTAATAATTATGTTCAAATATAGGTAAGTTCCGTTTTGGTAACCTGTTTAGGCTTGTTTATAAATTTACATTTTTTTTATATTTTTTTCTATTAGTCATATTTTATTGCTGTTTATATAGAACACAATATGATATGTTACATTTAATTAATATATATGAGAATAGTGGGAATAGTAAATGACAGTTGAGAGTTTTTATTTGATAGTGTATTAAGCTGTTTTAAATCAAGAGCCGCTTTTTTGTTAATAAATTCGTGATGACAAAAATAACGTTTTTTATTTTTGTTTATAATTTATAATATAAAAATGAAAAACCTCAGGAATATTGTATTGTTATTGGATATTGTATGGAACATGTTTCATTAACACTCGCACAGACTTTATTATAATACTTTTATTTAGTTGTTTCGATACATAGCTCATGCATAATGAACAACAAAGCATCAGAATAAAGAAAAATCATTTCAAATGATATCAGCATTATACTGCGGAAAATAATATTATATATCTAAGATAATCTTAATGTGAATGCTTCCGGACTTTTATTACTTCGGCGGAAGCATTATCGATAGAGTTGTCACTTAGAGAGATTTCTCCTGTTGGAAGAGTTTCCAAATTTCCGTGGGAAAAAATAACAGCTATCATTGAATCCATTTTAGTTAAAAATAATTGTTAAAGTGTAGATATTAACAACATTCTGTGACACATTAAATAAATATGAAGATATTGTATTTTTCTTTTTCCCCAGTAACTATTATGTAAATATTTAACTGAATCTGTAGTAAGTTAAAAGTAATTCACAGGGTTTTTAAGGGATCCTCAGATAAATGCGTGTGTAACTCGGTATGAGACTTTTGTACAGGTTATTTAATTGTTTCACATGCGCCAACTTGAGCAAAAGGATATTTTGAATTTTGTCGGAGTTAGATATACCTTTTGACTTGCCCCGCTTCAACGTTGTCTGTTACTTGTCTTTGATAATTATGGTGCAATATCTGTGTTATTAAATGTGTGTAAATTGATCAACGTGCGTCACATTACACTAGAGCTTTAATGCAAATTTAAAATTACTTTCAGTGTGTATCCAATCATTTCTTATAGAGAATCAGCTTCAATGTACGCGTATTTGATATTCTATTATTTGAAGAATCAGGAAATTTTGTATATCATTTTATCTGTAATAACACCTCCAAACATTCCCAGTTGTAAGCGAACATACAATAATTTTTCCCATTACTGAAACTTTTTATCAAACGAGACTTATTAGTTTACTCAGTATGCAGTTATTCCGTTCGAGTATGTAAAAACAAACTATGTTTACACAGAATAAACATTTGGAGTATTGAGTTTAGACATATGCGCATCTGATAAATCCCAGGTTCGGTATTATGTTTGACCTTTAGACAGGACATCATTCATTTAAGTAAAACTATGATTCATTCAAGGACGAAAGTGTCTAAAATAGTTGAAAACTGCAATAACTAAAAACTCAAACGAAATTGGACTCTTTGACACAAATTCTGTAGCAAAAATGTTGTGTATCGGTCACCATTTGGTATGACATAATTCTGATATATCCACTAAATTGCCTAATTTATATTTTAGTACTATGCTCATTCCTCCAGGTCCCCTTTGCGCGTGCGTGCGCACGTGTGTGTTCGGGTTTAGCGTATTTCTGAACATTTTGTTTAATCATGTAAACAACGTTGTCTCAGTGAGCACAGTATCTGTCACCTTACACTTATACTGGTCTAGTCCTAGATCATCTTCATGCCGAGCTCAAAAATGAAAATTTACTAGATCCAGTACCATGTTCTGGTGTTTTGTATGACGCGGGCAGGCAGCGAAACCTACCTCAAGTCCCTATAGTTATTTTGTTCTGGCAGTGACATGTAATTAAAAAGTTCCACTATACCTTCAATTCACAGTCTGAAAAAAATCAGTTTTCCAATTTCAGCAAATTCGATGTTTATTTGTTTGAAAGCTCATTCGCGGCCGGTAACCCAATTTGGCGGCTCCCATCAGGAGAATGTTATTATTGTTATGTTGGAGGATAGATAGTGTTACAGAGGAAGCTTCAAATCTAGATGCTTCCCGTCTGGTGTAAAGCAGCATATACGGACACTTATCCCAAAATTTTAGATGGAGAAGCGGGAGCTAGAAACCAAGACACCTGTTTTTGCACTTTTGCAGTCTGACAATGTTTCTTCCGGACCACTGCGTCCGCTCTGAAATCTAATATTTATGCATGGGATAATTAAACATTTTTATCGTCTATCATCCATGAATTCCTGTTTCATTGATCTCAGATTAAATAAAACACTTGCTAGATTTATCGATTTATCACATTATGTAGGCAGATATAGGGTTAAATTCACAGGAACGTTATTGAATAATCAGTTGGAAGCTTTTATTATATTTTGTGCATTAATGATGCTCTCAAATGTAGGTCTGAAAACTACATCTGATATAAGAGCCTTGATGACTACAGTCACTGGTGTGTGTCAGATCTGTGGGAACATTTCCCTTTTAATATTAATTTCATGTAGTGTAGACTGGCCACTAGACTGAAAATTGTAAACTTTAGATTAGTTTGAATTATAGAAGTCAAAAAACCGTAAGGTTTGGACATTTTCAGAGAAATTATTGTAAGATATGATATCTTTAGGACACCGGGCACATTTTTATGCAATCTCGCCAGGCATATGTATGTTTTTGACAACACAGGAAATGACGTCACGCGACCTTCAGCCATTTCCGGAAGTAAAGAAAATGAAAGTAGACATGTAAAACTTGTCGCCTTCGGATTGGTCGATAGTCAGGGATCGCGCGCAGGGGTCACCCCGTCAAAATGTATGCGCGTACTACCTTACAATTTAGGTTGTCTCAGTATATTATAAACACATTCAAAATGCACGAATAGAAAATCTGCTATTAAACAGTAAGGTTAACACGATAGTTTGAACTTTGAAAATATATATAGGCAAAAGAATTACTATATTTTAATGTAACATATCTACTTACAAGTCGTCCGACAACTACAAGGTATTTGATCTCAGTCACTACCTAATGATTCATTTGAAAGAGTCATGATTACTCTATGACTTACTGACAAAAAAACCTATAACATTTTTTTATTGTTGTTGTAAAGTCAAATTAAAATACATGTAGCATTAGATATAAATCGAACTCTTGAAGTTTCAGATAATGAAATATGTAAAATTGTCCCGTTTTTATCATTTAACAAAGGTTGTGATATGAAAGTTTGATAGCGCAAAACTGATGGATGGGTTACTCGCTCACGTGAACAGCATGCATCCTGATAAAAATATACACGCTCCATTAACCATTTTATATCGTCAGTTCCAGAAAGGCCGCGTTGCAGGGATTTTGAAATACCGATTGGAATGCTTATTATAGGAAGACAGGCAGGGAAAAAAATGATTTTAGAGAATGCGAATCCAACAATCTCTTGTCTCATAAATAGAGGTTTCAGTGTTAATACTGACATATATTAATACTTCTTAAAGTATTAGACCCATAACATTATTAGTATTCAATTCCTACTTCAAACCTACTTTGACTTAAAGGCCAATATAATGCCTTTGTTAAAAATGTGGCTTCTACATTCTCCGTGATGAACTTAAATATTTAAATTTCTTGTTTATTCCTATTTCCGGTAATTGTCTTCTCTGACATTTGAATCTGTTGTCTTTTGATTACCCCCCTTTGCTGCTTCATGTGCAGAACTGAAGTTTCTTTTACCAAAATCTGGAACAACTGATACGTATTAGACCTTCCTGCCAAAATCAATGGTATAATGGATTTTCTGCAAACGTTTTGTACAGTGGCCATTGCTCTGAAATATTACCCTATTTTAACTTGAGGATTTATCATTTATATACAAAATTGATAAAATAAGAACGGCACGGTAAAGTTGCCTAAAACACAGTGCGAAACAAGGTTAACTTTAACATAATACCAAGTGAACATAACTATTACGGGTCTAATATCTTCCAGACATTGAGAACGATAGAACGAATTGACAGATTAACAGATTAATGTAATTTTGCGTCTTTAATAAAATAAAATTGGTAAAGAGATTATATAGAGGAACTATGAAATACAAGAAGTATGAAATACGGTTTGTATATATATTTACTATGATACCAAATTAACAGACAATTTCTTAATTGGCACTGGGAACCTGCGACACAGAGGTTGTGTAGAAATAATTTACATGTACCTGCTTCGTAGTATGAATACATGTAGATTGTAATGCAATTTAATTTTATAACTAGTGTTAACTGGTTGCATTGTTCATTGCTTCATTGATGCAATTAGTGTTGTTATTGATATGTTAGAAGTAGTTGAAATTGATTGAAAAAAAATCTTTATTTCGGCTAGTACAGCAGTTATAAGTATAGAAGTGGAGATCATCCTACAGATGAGATAATTACTTGTGCAACATACTTCAGCATGTGCTAATATTTATTTTGACTTTCCATGATTGATGTCTAGAAGTAATGCATTCGTTTGTTTACAAATGCACTCTGGTATATTTACAAACTTTGCAGGAGTACACTGATGTGAAAACTGCGTATTAAACACATAGTTTTATTGTAACAGATCATTTATTATCCATTTATTATCAAAGACGCCTTGTGATTTTTATTATTAGCTCGAAGAGTTCTACTTTACATTATTGTTATTTCTTTATAAAACATAATTATTATGCGTTATGTACAAAATTAAATGTAGTACTTGCATCAGAATGATGAGGGTAGGTTGAAATGATCAGACAAACATATTTTCTTTCTTTCGCGCATTCAGCTTTTTTTAAAGTGATGTTTTAGTAGGATAACACAATTTTGATGGCTAATTATACAAGAATTTCTTTGTGACGTTTTGGATTTTTTAGCATGTGATTAAATCCGTGAGTTCTCGAAAATGATAATGATGTTTTATCTACATGATAGTGCGCACTGATAAGCTGTAGCTAATGTAATACACTTCTTGTACATCATCAGTATTTGCATACATAGCTTTATAGATGCTTAAGTTATCTTTTGGAGCATGCAAGAAACCTCACGTTCAAATGGTGTCAGTATTTCAGAGGCAATCAATAAAAGCTCCGTTATAATGCTGCAGTTATTTTACGTTGATCAAATAATGGTTAATAAAGCTTCAAAGTTTTCAGGTAAGAACGACTTTTTGATTCGCTGTTTGATAATCAGAGATATCCTTTTATGATATTTAATCAAATTGTATCATATAAAATGGTTGAATTAAGCATTGTTCGATATACGAGCGAATTTGAATTCAATGTATGTTAAATTGGGCAATCTTTACTAATAACCTTTCTCAAAAATCCATAAAAGTGAGTCCTCTGAAAATGACTAGTGGTACAAACTTATTAATGTGATGCCAATGCGTCAAAACTAACATATAAACCAATGCGTCAAAACTAACCTATAAGCCAATGCGTCAAAACTAACCTATAAGCCAATGCGTCAAAACCAGTGCGTCAAAACTAACCTATAAGCGCTTGTCTGAGGAATAAAACAACAAAGAAAAACACTGAAATTTAACATACATCATAAGTCTTAAGATATTATCCGCAAAAAGATATAAGCTGATTATTGTCATATATTTTATATCAAGGGGTCGTGGATAAGTCAAGCATCATGACCGTCTTTCACTGAAAATCTTCAGTCTTTATAAATCAATAATGTTGCAAGACCGTTTGTATCATTCTCTAAATGTTTACAGTATTTGGCAGTCATGTCAAAAGACACGACATGTTTAACATGATTGTCAAAGTATGTAAACTTTAGGAGAATGATGCAAACAATTTTTTAAAGTAACAATTTTGTTCTATTACGGTAGATAATGCTGATTCAAGAACACATGCAACCACTGAATCATCTTTATAATTTCTTTCAAAAAATTATTATGTAGCTCGTGCCAAAGACTGTCAAAATGAAATGTTCATATTGTAAATAGTTGAAGTTTGAAGAAATAATATTGCATCTTTCTGTAGTGCAACTATGGTTTTACGTTGTGAGCAACACTACGTAGAATACTGGAAATGTTTTCATGTACATAGTTGGTTCCTCTATAGCGGTCAATTTTCTATATAAAAAAAAACTGTCGAGGTTTTAAAAATTTATATGCCCAATAGGATTTTTGTCTCGGTACGTGACACAATCGACGGGTCTTTACGTAGGCCTGTCTGTACCTCTGTACTTGTAAAGGTTAGTTTTGTAACTGACCATAGGCAGCACACAGTAGGGAGTTCTTTGCTCATTAGATGATGTTACACAGAACTCGTATAACTTATGATAATAGCTTTGAAGAGCGAAATTAGTTCTCGATTCAATTTCTGTTATCGAAGAATCGGAATCATATTTCGTTCCAACTAATTTGATCTGCTATCATATTGCCACGCAGGGATGAGATTTCGGCCTAAACCGTCCTACATATTCTAGTACATGAATCGTTGTCACGTTTTCTTCAGACATAAATCATTTTTTCATAGTGTTTCAGAAGATAGTTCATGTAATTCAATATTTAAAAAGCCAAGTGTTTGTGTACGGTTTACAGTTATATTATTGACAAACATTTATAGTGCGAGGAGGCCGTATTTATAACATTTCACTATTTACTTCACTCTACAAAGAAATGCATTTCTAGGAACAGGTGCACAGCACATCTGCAAGTTATTTTCGTATCCGTCTTTTATTTAATATTACAGTGATATTGCGCATATTGTCTCTTCTCTGAGTATGCTACGTGATTTTATTGCGTCAGTATACTGCGAACTGATTTCTGGAAGAAAATACACACTAACATATCCACTGCTGAAACGTACAGACCATAATGTTCAGTCTTGTATTTTAGTATCTTGAAATTATTTCATGACAATTTTTTTTTGCCACAGAATGTTGCAGATAAGAAGGTTCTCTCGTCACAAGTTTTTTTTTTTATTTTTAAATACGTGTTTATCGTAATGTCAGGCCTATTATATATCATTTGGTTGAACAACGGTATTGGTTTGGAAGCATCTTATTTTAAGTCTGGAATTATTCAATTATTCGTTGCATTAGAAAATGTTCGCTTTCCATTTATGAATAGTTTTATATGAAATGCAGATTTCACTGCACAAAATTTAGTTTTAATACTATCGTCGTTTGTATTGTTAAGGGATACGGACGAGGTCTAAGACACTGGGGGACATAATCTATCCAACAACATTGTCTATGAATATTTAATTTTGTCCTCTAATAAAGAGCTAAATGAGCTTTGGAGCAGAAAATGACGCATTGGAAGACCATTATGAAATTGAAAACGTGGAAATGCTAGGAAATAATGATCTTGGAAAAGTACAATAAAAAGAAAGTTCAATTTAAAAACTGCTTGTCCATTTTAATGCAAAAGTTAAAGGCATTGTGAAATTCAGTTAGACTAAATCGAAATTAGTAAATAGAAAATAGTTTTCTAAACGCTACATTGTAATCGGTAATGTTGCTTTAAAATGTTAACATTAATTAACTAATTAATTAATGCAGCAGGTGGTATCTGGGAAATTTTGACGCTAATTAATTGCTGACTTGCTGTATTTTACCAAAGTCATTTGTCTCTAGCTCAGAAACATACCCATAAATCACTGTGAATAGTATTTCTAATTATTTAGTTTCATTTAATTTTTTATAAGTTTGTCATAAGTCATTGAGTTTATCGTATACTACCATCAAAAGAAATAGATCAATGGTGCTTTAAAAAGATAATTATCTGAAGAGTAACAGAGTGATACATAAAGGTGACTCCAGGTATATCAGCAGATATGTTAAGCTGTATTATTCTACGACCTTAAGATCGCTTGATCAAATGTATATATCGTTCAAAGTATGACTGTAGGAATCGCCAAGTGGTATGCATCTATTGACATTATGTTTGCATAGAGAACTTTTTCTTGTAATAACTAGCCAGTAAATGACAGAAATTTCATATAAAAACTGTCGTAGCTAATAATATAGATACATAAACAGATATGTTTAAAGTTAACTAACTTTTACGACTGTATTTTATACATGATCCAAGTCCGGTAGCCTCCACTCCTTTAACTACTTTTATCAATGAAATATGACAAGTATGCGTGAAGTAATGCTATTACTGTAGTGCTACATAGTGTAAAATTGTTGACTGTATCAAGTTAATTTGCAACGGTCCACGCAGTCGTCTATTGTAACAGCAGTCTAACTACATAGTCCATCGGTTACATTGTCCACACGGTTCAGGATTTAAGACACACAGATTTATAATTCTTAAGATGATAATGGGTATTATAAAATTAATGTAAAATCTTGTTTTGTTTATCATTTATCAATAGACGACAAATGTAGTTAAAACTCAAATTTTATGGGATAAATAAATGTGATTTATATGGGATTTATATGTTTCGATATAAGTAAGTTCAGTTTTGGCAACTTGTATAAGTTGGTAAAGAAAATTACATTTTTCTATGGGGTTAATAAATGATGTTTTAGGTACCTGAGCAATTGATTATGTATAAATCACTCTGTTAAATTTAATCTATTGCTATTTTAAATAAAGTACCCTCATTCAACAATCAAATGCTATGTTCATTAACCTTTAGTCTGTTGGCGGCAAGTGATTCTGCCTTTGCGACCAGTGCAGAACAAGATCAGTCTGGTCTGCACTGTTCACTATTCAGTCAGTAAATTTTCAGTGAAAACCCCTACAAATAATAAATGGTATAGCCTATTAAATGATAGACCAGTCGATATTAAAAAATTTAGCAGGCTAAAGGTTAAATAGTGATGACAAAATAACGTTTTGGTTTTCTTAACGCAAAAGTTGAGACCCATAGGAATACGAGTATTTATATATAGAGAGCGAACTTTTTTTCATTTACTCTCACAAAAACAGAAATAACTTTAAGGTAGTTAGATTCAATACTTGTGCATGGTGAATAATAGTTTGACTACCGACTAGATAATCTTTCTTATTTTTGTCTATTCATTTCTCTTATATATTCTGACTGATCTGTCTCGGCTCTGATTATCTATGTTTTGAGAAGAAAGGGGAAATAATTGTTCAAAATTTGAAGGGAGTTATCTCCTGTGAACAAAGCAAAAGGTCTGAACACAGGCTAGATGAAGAACAAAGCATTACAATAGTAAGGGAAAAAACACACACATTTCAAATGACATATTTATCTTACCTGGACTAAAAACCAAGCATTTGAACTTATGTAAATTCTTCCGGAATGTTTAACCTCGACGAAAGCATTGATTCAAATTTAGTTAGTGTTGTCATTCAACTGGTGACTTAGACAGATATCTACTGCTGGAAGTCTTTCCACATTTTCGTGGGAAATCATGTCAGCTATCATTCTCGTGTGGTTGAAGAAACGAGTTTGGTACGGTTTAGTGTGAAAGTTTAGATTTTAACAGCATGTTTTGAGACATCAGATAAATACGAGCTTTTTCTCAGATAACCATTATCTGTCTAGATTTACTGGATCTGTAGTAAGATATGAGTAATGCACTGAGGATATTTACAAGGATCTTGTGATAAACGCCTGCAGGAGATTGAGGTGGAAGTCCGAATGAGACTTTTACCTAGGTAACTAAGTTAATGACAACCATAATAAACACGTAATGGTAACAAATGGAAAAGGAAAAATGATATATTATATACGAATGATGTCGGAATTTTGTAAGTAC
This sequence comes from Mercenaria mercenaria, assembly GCF_021730395.1. Taxonomy (NCBI): domain Eukaryota; kingdom Metazoa; phylum Mollusca; class Bivalvia; order Venerida; family Veneridae; genus Mercenaria; species Mercenaria mercenaria. Next base: position 589,554 of record NC_069377.1, on the reverse strand, counting down.
ATATATTATCTATTCGCATGCACCAACATATGCAAATCTGTACTAGCGGTTGATGTATTTACATGCCACTTCAGCGTTTACTTCTTCAGTCTTCAGATCATGTCCATTATCAATCGTCAAAAAGATCAGAGTTCTTACTACAGTACTGCCTACAGTACACAAAGTTAAAATCATAAGCAGGTCTGGTAACAAAGTGCAAACTAAATAATTTTCAGCATATATTTATGCAGCTGTCACGACCCCTAGTTCCGTAGTGAGAAAGTGATACCACTGGAACACTGCATCCGCTTTAAAATCTTATATGAATTTCTTATATTAATTCGACGGATAATTATATACGTTTATCGTCTTTCATCCATGAATTCCCGTGAGATTCATCGATCTGAGATTAAACAAAAACACTTGCTAGATTTATCGACTTATCTTGTTACTTTGGCAGAGCTTGGGTTAAAATCACTGGAACGCTATTGAATAATCAATTGTGACGCTTTTATTGTACTTTGCGAAGTTATTTTTCTCAGAAATGTAGACTGATAGAACAAGCCTTGATGAGTTCAGTCATCAAAGTATGTCAGATATCGTGAAACATATCCTTTTGATAAGAATTTCATTTAGTTTATACTGGTCTGTAGACAGATAATAAAGTGTTTCTCTTTGTTTGTTTGTTTTGAATTACAATTTAATACTAGTTAAACGCCTAAAAAGCGAATTCTGGACATTTTCGAAGCGAAATGGTAGAGGCAATCATCAGAATTGTAATACGAAGTTTAAGTGAAGCTGAAAAATGTATCACAGTGTCTGTCGTGAAAAATATCCATTTGATATCAATTTCTTGTTGTTAAGAAATGACATACATTGTAGTTTGTTTTGTTTTGTTTTTGTTTGGTATGATCTAATACTAGTCAAAGGTCAGCCTTTTTCTAGACATTTTCGCAAAATATTAGTAATAGGCAATCGCTAGAAGTGTGATATGAAGTTAAATATAACTGAAAAATGTTTCACAGTCTAGGTGCTAGTCTAAATGTAGTGAGGCATTGAACTCGATCCCTAGTTTTAGTAAAATCATTTAAAATTGCTGTAAGTAGCTTACAACTAAGTTTGTCTCAGTATAAATATAACTCTTGAATTTTAAAAGAGTCAGTTGAGGTATACATTTTGAAATATATTATCAAATATATAGCACAAAATTTATATAGCGCCCTTTCATCATAAAATCAATAACTAAATAACTAAACATAATTATTGTAATATAGAGATTCTATGAAAATGAGACTTTCAACTGCACATGCAAAAGTCACTCTGTAGCGTATTGTTCAACTGGTAAATAGCGAAATTCTCTACGTATTAGTAGAAATGGATACTTTTTGCCATTGGCGTGAAATATTTTAAAATTTCATTGTCCTAATTTCATACGGGAACATTATTTTACCCCAAACAAATAGTTTCAAACCGGTTCAGAGATTCAGGCCGAAGTAAGTCTTCAAATTGACTCTGGTAAGTTAAAACGCAAAACCAGCATCATAACTATCATATATAAATGTAAAAATAACATGAAGATTTGAAATTCGTCTGTACGGATTTCAGAATGAAAATTTTAGTAATAGGCGTATACTAACTATATAAATCATTTTACCAAAAATATTTAAGCCTGCATGTTTTATGATGCCAAATTGAGATTTTCGAAAAGCATTGATATAGTTGCAGTTTCGCAAAATATATTGTGTACCTAAATATTTTATAGCTCATTTGTATTATGAGAACATCGTACATTTTGTTACAATATAATAACGTTCAGCATTTTATCACAACGTCAGACGTAATGCCAAGATCTACATCTTAGATAACTTATAAGCTAGCCAGCCAATAATTCCATCTATTTTCTTAGAATGTATACAAGCCGCTAACGTTTGTATTGCTCAGTGGAGAGTTAGTGTTTCACATTAAAAGACCGGTCATCATATGAAACTTTTTAATATATTTTTATTATTTTGCGGACTGCCTTTTCCAATTCGTTTCATTTTCTGGATTTAGATACTTTTCCGTTGTCGGACGTTTAGCGAGAAAATACTTGTAAGTACTTATGTTACAGTTTTTCTTAATAAATCAGAGCAGATTTTCTACATGGACGTTTTAAAAATGTGTGTAGTTTCTCTCATGTGTATAGTTTCAGTCACCTCATGTTTCATTTGACAGAGCCATTTATGGAGTACAACTTAATGACCAAAAGCAGGGAGATAGATCTAAACAGTTATTGTAGTACCTTAATTCAAATTAATAAAAGGCGCAAAAGCCTTTTAATTAAGTCGAACGCTTGAAGTTTGAGATATTTATGGGGGCGCAAATTGGAGATTTTTAGCAATTAGTTATAATCGATATTTCACATTAAACGACTATGCATTAGGTCTGATATTTTCTAGACGAGCTTCACGTTTCACTCTACTAATTTGATAAGCTTCCACCACCAGAGGGAATAGGGAATTTCCAAAACAAAAAATAGCATTGATGGAATTTTATTGAAGCGAATGTGCAATTTATGGCATTCATTGACTTTTGAGAAGCCGGTCTCCCACTGAAAAATCTTTTTACTAAAGCATATATTCAGTAGTCATTGTTTTCAATAAGAATGTAATGTTAATTACGGGTGAAATGTTTGCCTTTAACTTAAGGTACCCGATCAACAAAGAGGTAAAATGTCGATGCCTGGTGACCCCATGTTGTTTTTGCATCATATGAAAGAGTTGTGTCTGCTGAACAAGAATTAGTAAATAATATGACCATACATAATATTCAAGAATCAATACAGTCATGGTTTTTGACTGCGAAATGATAAATCTTACTGTAATAATTTGGTTTCTTTTTAAGAATCATTGGAGATTTAAATGTAAAAAATAAAAATTCTGTAACATATTTTTGTCATGTAACGTATATTTTCTTTTTCAGTAACTATTAAATGATTCCAAAATTATATGAGCTTACCAGGCATAAGTTTTTGATTAATTTTGATAGCACTGTTTTACAGAACTTACTTATTTGTGGACCGGATACCTTAAGAAAAAAGAAATAGTGGACATTTATTGACCCCGACAATTTTGGATAGTGTTCTATCCTATCTATCTACTGCTACGAGATAATGAGATACGTTGATTTTCTCATTATCATCGTTTATCTGATATTTGTTGATATGAAAGTCTGATAGCTAATTGCATTACTGACGGACGTGGTTATAGTTCACGTGAACAGCGTGCAGTCTGATAGAAATATACAAGCTCCATTAATGCTATTATATCGTTCTCAAAAACGTGATATCGTTTTGGCCGCATTGCAAGGATTTTGATATACCGATTAGAATGCTTGTAATAGGAAGCCAGGAAGGAAAACGGTATTAGAAAAATCAAATCCAACAATATCTTGTCTCATAAACCGAGGTTTCAGTGTAAAAACTGACATATTAATAATACTTCTTAACTTAATCTTAACAAAACATAGAGCATATTAACGTGTATGTTATACCACTAGAAGAAATTGACTGATAAACAAAAGAATCTTTAAATGTAATAATTTAATGTATAAAATCTTGGTTTCGGCTAGATACTGCTAATACCGAAATATAAATGGATGCCATCTGCTGATGATATAATTACTTGTGCAACATGCATCAGCATGTGCTGATATGTATTTTGACTCTCTATGATTGATGTCTAGAAATAATGTATTCGTTTGTTTACAAATGCACTCTGGTATATAAATAAACTTTGCTTGAAACCTTAATGTAATTAAAACCGTAGTGGACCCCGAATATTAATGTTCAAAAAATTTGCATTAACTTCAAACAGTCTTAAAGTTAACATTGTTTCGCACTGTGTTGCAAGTTTTAAACAGCTTTTAACTTCAATCGTTTAACTTTACATTATTCTTTTTAAACATAAAGAAATATAGGTTATATATCAAAGTTCTATGTTTTACTTGCATCGTTGAGAGTAGGTTGGAAATTATAAGACAAACACATTCATTATTCTTTCGCTCACACTGAATCCGTAGTGGAACTTCAAATTTTTGATAGTTACTTATCAAAGGATTTCTTTGTGACGTATTTGATGTGTTTTTAGATTTTCAGTCTATGATTAAATACGTGAGTTCTGGAAATTCATAATCGTAGTTTTATCCACATGGTAGTGCGCACTGATAAGCTCGAGCCAATATGATACACTTCTTACGCATCAAATAACTTGCAGAAAACAACGCTGTACTTCAACTCATGCACGGAAGAAGCTTCACTTCCATCGTGTTTCGTGTAATGACAATTAATCATGTAAAAGTTTCGAGTTAATTAACAATTATAGAATGATGGCATAGTTTACGCTATAATAAAGTTTTCAGGTAAGAACGACTTCACAATTCGTTGTTTGATATTAAAGAAATATTTTATTTTTTTACGATATTTAATAATCATTTTACCATATAAAATGAGTGTTTTAAGCACTGTTCGATGTAGGCGAATTGGAGTTAACATGCTTAAGCGGACAATATTTACGTCTGTCTTAAGTTTATTACTCTCGGTATCCACCACTGGAAAAAAACAACAGTTGTGTATCACATATAGGAATTGTCGAGAAGATTCGAACGTGGTAAGAATCAGCCCGAAATGGTTTAATGACGAGCATTAGTTACCAAAATTTAAACAGGTTTTTAAAACGTTTTCACTTGGTAAATCATCACTCAACTTGGGCAGTTTTGGACCATATTCCAAAATTGTCGAACCGACATAAAATGAACCACATATAATTTATGCTTATATTTAATTCATTTCCTGTTTTCTAATATCGTGTGCATTAATGTAATGAAAATCTTATAAGATTGCACTTGTCATTTCTCTGCAAGCTGGTGTGAAATTCAAAACTGTGAAAATTTATATCTAAATAGGTACACATTATTTCTGCTAAAGATTAATACATGTAGCTTTTTAAATAACACAACTGTGAGCGATAATGATTTGCAAAACTTGCAGTTATTGTGAGAAAATAGGGAATTGCTACTTTGAGATAATGTTGCTATTTGTTTGATTTAACACAACAAATCTTTATTTATAAGGCAAGTAGCCCTAACACGATATAGGGTGTCATCCCACAAATTGTTCATTGAAACAGGCAGATATAATAACATTCCAAGGGAACAGAGATTGTGTAAATCTTGCAATATGAATAGGGTCGACTCAGAGTTCCATTTTTTATTAGTCTGTCCGAAACATACAACTCTTCGGAGAAAGTTCTTGCCACGTTATTATTGTAGCTGGCCAACACTCAACAAGTTTGAATCTTTGCTAAATTGTAAAAATAGAAAAACAGTTATAAATGTTGCAAAATATGTTTATTATGCAAATCTCCAGAGAATCGAACCATAGTAGTCTGCTGGTTAATATATAATTATATATATGATATTACCACTAATAGGGATGTTATAATATATTGCTCCTGGAAAAATCATTTTCTTGCTTCTACATATTTGATTTTGTTTTGTAATGTATATTTGTAAATGTTAGTTGTCAATTGCTATAAACATTGGTGTGTTTAATGCAATAAAAGATTTTGTATTGTATTGTATTGTATAATTTGCTGAACGAAACGATATGCTGTTGCTATTTGTTTAATTAAACACCAAACAAATTTTTATTTATAAATCGCTGAACGTTAAGATGTAGTGTTGCTATCTTTTAATCAAACGGAAACAAAATCTTTGTACATGTACAACATTCATTTTGCATTTGTTTTGTGATTTTGCTCAAAATGGAATCATATAGCCCGTGCCAACAACTGTCAACATAAACATTTTTATATTGTAAGTAACAGAAGTTTAAATAAATAGAATAAAAACGCATGGTGCCACGCGGGTATCTTCCTTGTGCAAGTCTTGAACACAGGATCTAAAATAGCTAGCAGGCAGTTGTCTAGGTATGTGACGCAAGGAACGGATCCTTACGTCCGTCAAGCCTATCTCTGTACTTGTCTAGGTGGTAGTTAGGTAACCGAACATAGGCAGAAGTATGTAGAGGAAAATTGAATCCAAGGGGTGCTATTTACAGATGTTGTACAGTACTTGTATAGCTTATCAAATTTATCCAGAAAGAACTACGAAAAACGACGACAGAAAAAAAAGCCTTATTGATTGATATCAGTGGATAAAAAGATTTGCAAAGGTTTGTACCGGAAAATATGTTTGTCCAAGCCGGCTCACCATGTATATATAGGCATTCACATGGTAAAGCTTCGTCCAGAGTTAATTCATTTGCATTTGATACGTAAAGAAAATTCCGATAAGATCTAAAGTTCGGTAATTTCTTATCACCTGTTCAGTTCTGTAAACAAGTCAATTTTCTTGTATAATAGGGTATCAATTCAGCAGGTGTTGGGAGCGCATATTTAATTACCTCTCATGAAAATATTCAATCAAACGTGCCTGGAATTATTTTGTTTGGTCCCAAAGGATCTTCGTATATATTTGATTATCCGCATGATAAATATGATTTAGACATGTACAGTCCTGATTAATACCAGATGAGGTATCAACCTATTTGTTTATATTTGACCTTACCATAGGGAAGTCCTGTACTGTAGCCTTCGGGTTAATAGAATCATCCAGATGAGAGAGGCAGACTTTCAAACAAAAACAACGGTAATAATGGAGATTCAAATATGATATAGCTCTTTTCCAAAGTCCTGACTTGAAAGGTATGCTGTTTATTCTAACATGGCTGGATTTGATCGCCAGGTAAACAAAGAAGAAGGCCAAGCTCTGTATATTCTGCGATTAGCAACGGTTGACGTACGGACCGGTAAGAGAGCATTATTACGTCAATTATGACTTCAAATTGCCGAATGACGTCCGGTTCATTACTTCTCGGAAAAATGAAGTCCGGCATAAAATTTATCAAAGTATTTCAATAACAATGTAAGAAACAAATCAAAGCAAATGTAACAAAGCCTTCTTATAATTTATCGTCTAGTGCACTACGGTTCATCATACAGATCCTTACTCGGGCTAACGCTCTCGTAGTTCAAATCCTGCGCAGCTGAACTCTGAGCAGTGATAAATTAGACGACAAACTCGAAGGCATTGATTATTTGATTAATAAACAATAATATTAAACTTTGCCTTTAAACGTCTTCCACAAGTATGTGGCCGAAAATTTATTAAAGAGTGAATGCTGAAAGATTATTAACAACAATATACATAATGACATGATTATTACTTCTACCCTCTAGACCCAGAATTATATTTTTCGGTTCATACATTGAAATATTATGAATATATGGTACTTCATTCATAAGAATTTGAAAGAAAAACACTTCTTAATGCAACGTTTGTCGTCTATCATCCATGAATAATCGTTTAGTTTATCGATCTTATATTAAACAAAAAACTTGTTAGATCTATCGACTGATCTAATACACAGGCAGATAGTTTTTTGACTTGTCAGGAAAAATGAGTAATAATCACCACGGACTTGAGATGTTTAAAAATGGTACCGTCACGCTTTTGGAGTTAAAAATCTTAACGTTTAAGTCTGAATAGAAATAAAATACTTATGGATACCGACACACTGTTCTTTTTCTTTATCAAAGTTGGCGTGTTGTGATATTCCTTATATTGAATTAAAGAACATAAAGTGATGTGGTGATGATGATGATTATCAAAAGTGTACTTGACCCAGATTTAGTGGAATGTCCGAAATGCTGTTTGAAATTTAGAACACTTGATATAAGAAACGAATATAACATTTTACGCAGTGATCTTGTTAGCTACATATTATTATATTTCATTAAGAGTTCCGAAGGCGTTGACAGTTTCCGCATTACATCCTGTTTATTAGAAATAAAACAGTTACTTAACTTGCAGTAGAAATAATGTGTCCAATATCACAAAACTCTATCTAGTCTTTGTTTGCCCTAGCACACTTGGAATATGAAATACCTATCTTACAATAAATAATGATCAGCATTTTATCTTGGACGATCTGAGTAACGCAGCTAAGACGTACGTAACTACTGGTTACTGGTTAGCAGTTCGGCCAATATTCAGGCCTTTGCTAGAATGTATATAATATCGTAAACGTCAAGATTATCATTCAGTAGCGAGACTGTGGTAGACATTCATATCAAAAACCTCTGTTTTACATTTAAATTGTTTGGGCTAGAAGTTTTCTTGACTTGCAGTTTCATTTTCTGGAATAAGATATCAAGTGTTGTTGGATGTTTAACAAGCATAAACTTGTAAGTACCTATGACTGCATTGATTTATCATCTACGGCACAGTCATTTAATAAAGTTAAATAGGATCTGTTCTCGCAACAGAATGAAAGACATGTTAGTGAATAATCTTACTACCGACTGGATTTTTTTCTAAATTTTTTTTTTAAATTAGTGTTATCTCCAGTGAACAAAACAAAGTAATATTAGGTTTGTATTTGTGTTTCTGGGGAATTCGCTCTCTGGTTTATGACCCGGGAATAGAGGAATACAGGTTTCTTTTATAATGAGAAATCAAATGACTTTTTATGTATTTATTGTGGTCAAGATATTTATAAAATCACTTTTCACTATTGCTGACCATTATTTGCTAGAGAATATATAATATTGTAAACGTACATGGTTATTATTTAGTAGCCTTGGAAGTCGTTGATAATTCCTACTTGGTTATAAGAAATCATATCTATGCATTAAAGATACCATTAATTTTGCGCTGATTAGTGTTAATTGGCATTCATCGAGTTTCTGATATTATCAACTGTCAATGTGCAGGCAGGAAAAAAGTTAGAAATTGTCAGACTGGGTTCCCAGGCTAATTATTTTGTTGCGAGTTTGTGAACGTTATTCATATTAAAACCTTTGTTATGTATTTATTTCCGGGACTTTTACGTTTTATTTTCTGGATTAAAATACCAACTGGTTCTCGGATGTTAAAGAAACATGTGCTTGGAAATATCTGTATTGAACAAATTCATCGCTATGGTTTTATATCGGTGACGCTGTAATCTAAACTAAGTATGACACATGCATTAATAATAGAATGCAAGTCATGTTTGCAAAAGGTATGACTACTGATGAGATAATGTTTTATAAATATGTTTTCTAGATAAGAGCTATATATAGATTAGTATGTGATTTGTCTGTCGTTTGAAAAAAAATATATATAGTAATTTTCGTGGCTATGAATATTTGAAAAGTGAAAAAAAAATTGTAGTTTCAGCATTGTATCAAAGCAGATTTTTCCATATACACAAATTTTAATAATTATCTTTATGAATTAAGACACATTCCATGATCTATTGTAATTACTAACTGAAACATAAGTAGTGCACAAATCAACGATGAAAATAGCAAAATAAATCGAAAGAAACTATAATTTCAGTTGTAATATATGACTAGCAATTCCTAAGTCTATACATGAAATAAGCCATATATTTTTTTTTAACTTTGAGGGATTTTAAGTGAACGAAAATAAAAGATTTTAGAAAATAATTTCTCGATATATCTTTCTCAAGAAGCGACTTTTAATTATTCATTTTTTCTTTAACCGATCCACAATGAAAACCAAAACATTAAACATTTAATTCTAGTGACGCTGTCTTGTCCAAGTAATACATTGGACTTGCACTATAATCATTCCCCAATCTGACTAAAGTACTTGATCTTCTAAACGAAGATCTGAGAACGACCTATTCACATTCGTCTTCTGTATATTTTGGATTTCCAAGATTGCTATTTTTATTTTCGCAAATCTATTTTTGTTTGAACCAATCAGACAACTTGTTCGAATGTCAAAGAGTAAGAAAAAATCGCATTTAATCCAGGACTCGAACCCGGGACCTCTCGCTTACAGAGCAAGTAAGCTACCGACTGAGCTAACCGGCTATCTGACATCGTTCGACATAAAAATTATTGATATCAAATATCAAGGCTTTTTAAAGCTTGCAGGATGTTGTAAGTTAACTTTTGACTGGCTAGCGGAAGGGTTATCAGAACGAGGCCATCAATAGCTCGTTGTCAGATCCTATGCGTAGCGTAATAGGAGATGTACTTTAGTCAGATTGATCATTCCCTGCCCAAAGTTCTTATCTTACAGAAAACAATAGTTCTGTATCTGACATGTGCTAGTCTTTAGAAATCTGAGTATTTTAAAGGGTTCAAGCCCAACACAGGCACTGAGTTTTACCCAGTGTATAAAAGCTCTTTGCAATGATGTTTACGTACAATTAGACCACAAAGCTATCTCGTGCTGTACATCCAGCAGAGAATGAAATATCTGTATGTTCTCGTCATCAGTTATCGCATATCTGATACAGGAATGTGATTAACGTGTTATCATTTATCGCATGTGTGATATGGAAGTGTGATTATTTGCTTAATATTGCACACGGTTTTGATTAAACTGATGACCGTTGTGGATCTTTCACGGGAAAATCGCGAAGCCTGATAAAAATGTCCACGCTCCATCAATGGAAAACAGGAAAACGTCAGTATTTATAATTCCAAGGTACTTGATATCTTTTTGGCTGCATTGCAAGAAAGTTATATGCTTATATTGTAAACAAAACTTAAGGAATTCGAACCTAAGAATGTCTTTCCTCAATAAATAAAGATTTCAATATAAATACTGCCTGGTATTAGTCAATAAACAAGGACTTAGCCTAGTTTATGGCAAATAAAAGGTGATAGGCATTCAAAGAAGAATGTACAACATGTCAGTGAAGTAACTAAATATAACACAAGACAGATTAAATATATAAAATTGTGTATTTTTAGCACAAATTAAAGACACACGTTTTGAATAAATTAGTTCTATAGCTTTTTTTATGATATTACAATATTTTATTATGTTTTATTAAAAATAACGCTTTCGTTGCGTGTATGATCATATGAACAAGGTAGTCTGAAAGACAGCTATATCCCCCGCCACTGTTATGGATAATGAAAGGGTTGATGGTATTGGGTGGTACCATTAAACATTCGAGTTGTGACCTTGACCGTAAGCTGGCAGCGGTGACTTTTGAATTGTGCACTTTGTCTTGATAAGGGGGGTAGCCAAGTCATATTAAAATCCTTCAAGGGGGTTGGGAGATACAGAGCGGACATAAAATAGAATGCTTAAACCTTTGACTTTGAGTTGTGACCTCAACATTGAGCCAACATGGCTGACTCCTGAGTTCTGCACATTGTCTTGATAGGGTGATTAATTGACCCAAGTTTCATGAAAATCCTTCAAAGGGTTAAGGAGATACAGAGCGGACACAAAATGTTATGGACGGACAGACAGACGGACGGAAGGACGAATGAACGGACGGATGGAGACCATTCCTATAACCCCAACACTCGTGGCCACGGATTAATAACACTTAGTTTAGTTTGATTATATGGAATGTTTTTTTCCATAACACTATTATGATTGTAAGCCGTCGCGATGTCCTTAATTTACTCTATTGTCATTTTGTTTATAAGGTGTAAGATGAAGTTAAAATTGTTGAACGAGATATATAGAAATGGATCAAATAATTATCTACGGATAATACACTTAGTTCTGCAAGATGTTGCACACATTTAGTTGCTGATATTTATTTTGGCTTTGCGGTTAGTATGATGTCTAGAAGTAATAGGTTCATCTGTTTACAAATGCATCCTGGTGTATTTACACTGCAGCAAAAACTTCTTGATAATACGGCTGAAAATATGCACATGGCAGTCTCAGACACAGACGTGAAAAAACGACAAAAATCACTGTTATTGTTACAGAATAATAAATCCTAACAAAGGGGTTTCGTTCATTTTTTATGTACGCACTTCAGATTATTCTTAATTGATTATCAAAATGAGGCACATTCACTGTAGTGGTATTACTAAAACTTAATTTGGATTATCGCACAAACACACACTTTCATCATGTATGCTTTGGGCATGTATTGAAGCATATCTTTTTGCGCATACCGGACGTATCTTCGAGTCCTGGAAAATAAAAAAAATAGTTTTATAAACACGGTTATACGCATTGATAAGCCGCAACCAACCTTATGATCTCCCGTTTGGTATTCCATGTACTAAATATTGACTTCCGCTTACGTTCTCGCAGCGGAATGCCAGTCAAAGTGCCATTTCTGTCTTTTGCAGTTTCAATAATGAATTTTAATAGTCTCCAACTTTTATGGTAAGAACGACTCAATAAGCCGTTATTTAAGGTAACCTTTAACGGCTTTATAAATCGTTATTTAAGGTAGCTTTGAACGTTTGAACAAATATTGTTCTGGAATGTGAAATCTCAGAACCAGTACTTTTTGAATATCATTGTATCCGACGAAAATTCAGCCAAACGAAAAGATAGGGTCATGTGCTTGTTTTTTTTTTTTTTTTTTTTCATTAACTCGATTTGAAAGATTGATCCTTCGGCCAGTTTTTACAACATGCTCTTTTGAGAAAATCCCACTTTTTAAAATTACGCTCAACAATGTGGATTTTATGACACTTTTCATAGCTTAATATTCATCGATTTTCAGTCATACTGCCAAATATAGTGAAAAGACCCGTGTTCTTTTTTTCAGTCCTTTCATTGCTGTTTATGTTATGTCATTAGTTTGATTTTTTTACGTCAGCTTATACTTATTGACTATAATTAACCTTAATATATAATAATTGTTTTAATTCGTAATTATATACGAAATGTATGTCTTCCTCTCTAGAATACCACAGTCAATACTACCATTCGCTTATCAAACGGTAATGACGCATGCATATAACACTGTTAGCTCAACAGAAAATAACATCTAACGTTAGCAGAAAAATCTATTTCCTCCACATCTGCCAAATATTCAATTAAAATGTCTCATTTAATTGTTCGCATTATTCCAACACCAGAAAAAATCTCTGCCAATGTAATTCGATAAGTCGATAATATGGCAAGTGTTTTTGTTTAATCTCAGATGGAAAAAAAAGAAAAAAAAAAACATCACGGGAATTCACGGATGAATAGACGATAAACGTACTCGTTAATTATCGGATGCATTCAGAACAGTTCTTGTGATGTATCGAGATTTAAAGTCATAATGAATTATGTATAACGTATTCATATAATGTTTCATTCTTGAGGTGATACATTTTAAGACCTTGAAGAATATACATGATACTGAAGGATTTATTATGTTTAACGTAGAAATTCCATTTTACATGACAACTATATAATTATACTATGACAGAGAAGAGCAGTCTCAGTTTTTCTTTAATCATTGCAATATAATTTTTGATATTTCTTTCTTCGATTCTAACACAGCAAAATTGTGTTAAAATACAGACCAGTCAATAGCGGCGATTGATAATTATGTACAATAGGGATTATCTACTGACAGGATCTTAAATATTCCGCAGATCAAAATTCACTCAGCGGCTTTAAAGGCTACCCCCAGTTCTCCGCGAATTCAGGACATTAGTCTGCCTCCATATATCCTCGTGTATTAGTCTCTACCTCCACATATCATCGAGTTATGCGTTTACCTCTTAATAAATAACACTAAATTCCTGAAATTTTCAAACTACATAACCCATTCGTATCCTTCAAAGATTCTGATAAAAATCGAATACTTTCCTAGAATTATTACAGTTTATAAAATATTCATGAATGTATCCATCATGTTTATCATGTAAATGACTTCAATTTATCAGATAAATCACATGTACATTCTCTTAAGACAGTGTCTGATTTCAATCGGACTTAATAGCTTTTAAATCATATCGTGAAAATTTAAAGTCGGAAAATATATTTCCTGCTACAAACACACGCAGAAAAAGCGTCTAAATAATGAAAGTAACATTTCAATGTCAGTCTATGAGCAGATGGTTTCTGTCACTATCCCTGTCAGTTGCTTTTGTAATTCTTTCATAAACAATAAAAGTACTGCAAAATTCACTGTATGTACACCTTCTGAGAAAATATATCTCCCCACTGAAGCAAATAAATCATTTTGACAATATCAATAATAGATCAAACATGTAACTTTGCAAACACTTTATATCATGCTCTGAAACCTAATACAGTTTGACCGCCGTCTTTAACACAATGCGCCCTCTAGAAGAAATTACCCCGAATGAAATTTGGTAACAAATTTAAGGGATGCTAGACATAGTTTTATCCGCTCATGGGTGGTTTCTAGTACTTCCGGCTCCCTAAGATGATGCGACAGAAGAGTCTAACAAGTATACTGATTTATGATCACTGTCCTGTGGTACACGACTGCAAACTCGAGTAACCAAAACACTGTATTAAATTATTTAGCAGCAGTATTTCTTAGAAAACATCGCGTATGCATTATAAGTTGATTAGTCTTGAGTTTTATTATTACTATGATGTCTTGCTGCATTTCAGTGCGTGCTTGATGAGCAATACTCCGGACAAGAAATTGCACTACACTAATATTCGCATCTCAGACACAGGCCCCATCTAAAGGTAGCTTTATAATAGCAATTCTTTTTTTTTACCATAATAGTAAAATATCATAAGGCTATCGTTAGATGGAGCTTCCTTGAATTGAAAGAAAACAGTTAGTTGCAATGGAAGGACAGTGTCTTATATCATAAAAAGTTTAGGAAATTGTTTAGCAATACCAAATTTGGAACATTAAATCATCGTACATTTTGTTTCTCGTGATTATCTTCAGCAATCTTTGCAATACTGTAGGACGTAATGCCAGATTACTGATAAGCAAGCCGATCGTTATTCCTACATTCTTCTCAGTAGTGTTAAACAAGATCAGACTCTTGATATTCAAATCTCTGGTAATTTTTTTTTCATACATATAAATATCTCGGGAGTAGGTAAAACGGGGCTTGCTGTTTCGGTTTTTTTTTCTGGGATTATATACGGATATGTATTAAGCATAGACTTGTAAGTATTTCTGTCGCATAAATCCGTCATTCGCTATGTTGTATATATCTTAAAAATGCGTTGTTTTTTTCAAACGAGCAGCCACTTGGACAATATGTTGTTCAGAACATATAAGAAATAAAAAATATCGAATTATTCAAAAAAACACCTTTATTATTTTTACCACCAAATCCCAGTTTTGAAAAGTAACAAAATTGCACAAAAAGTGATGTTTTAAGAAAATGATTATATACTATTTTTTAGACTACAGAGGTATATAGTTGATTTGTTTTCTAAAACTTGAATTGTCATTTCTTCCCTCATTATATTTTCGCTTGTTTGTTAATTCTAGACCTAAGTGGTGTATTTTTTTGTCTTTGCAAAAATGGGGGTAGAGTCATGAAATGAGCGAATTTATATGATGGCAAAGAGTTTTGTTCAGTGTAATTCATGTTTCTAAACAGGAAAAACGCTCTATCCCTTGAATTGAAAGCAATTATTATTCTATTTTTCTATTATCAAGAAGCCTGATATTCAATACGGACACCAGCTTTAATGACTACTAATGAGATAAACATTCACCAACGGGGAAATGTTGCCGATGGTAGACTAGAGTTCGACCTTGACCTTCCAATGTGGTAATCTAAAATGATGCATTTTTATTACTTTAACGTTAGTGTACGCTAAACGAACAAAGCTCGTTCTTGACATTCGGCGCATATAATATACATGTACAGCAATCTGTGATTATAATAAAGTATCATAAATGGTATTAGCAAAACATTTGTTTTTAATCAAAGGAAAATTATGTGATACACATGATATAGACAGACATATAATCAAAACATGATAAATATACATTCACTGTATCTACTGCTAGATCACTGTGTTGACGGAACCTCTGCTAGCTCATAGTAATCTGTCTGTAATACCAGATTCAAGCACCACACATACACTAACCTATGTTCTTAGTGTTTGCTTTCGCGTTGACTAATATTCCAGTACAACGCCTTCTAATGCCGAAAGCAGAAAATGAAATCTATTGATTTTCTCCTTGTTAACATTGATTACAGTGGTGATACGTGAGCCTGCTCCGTGGGTTATATTGCACAACGTTATGATTAAATGATGACCGCGGTTAATCTTTCACGAGATAATCGTGCAGCCTGATAAATAAACAGCATGCAGCCTGATAAAACTGTATGCCCGATCAATGCTAATTCGCCGTATCTTACTGTTTGATATGCCCATCAAATACTTATATATACATTGTTTACAGAATTCGAATCAAAGAATGATCTTTCTATTTCTCAAGGTATAAATACTTACCCACATTAGTAAATTAATTAGGGTGTAACGTAGCTTAATGTAATTTATGGAATTGAAAGAAATGACGTAAGAAATAAAGACAGAATTGACATAAATCAAAGAAGAATTTATAGAAAAGTATTTATGCATCTGCAGTGAAATAACCCATGACTCCAGTTACCTCCCCTGACGGTCAGTAATATCAGACTGAAATGAAATGAAAGTGATAATTACGTCACGAGTTGGACTAAGTTAATACAGGTTTGTCTCAGAGGTTTGAAGCTTGGTATGTGTCTAGAACTAGTGTTTTTTTTTTTGTTTCCAAATCCACTCTAGTGTATTAATACTACAGAACAAAACATTTCTTGAACATTTCATAGAAATGCAGGAAATTAAAGTCTGTGGGTGGCTAAAACACAGACGTGAAAAATAGTTTTATTGTTGCAGAACAATAAATATTAACAAAGGCGTTCTGTGCATTTATATTATCCACTCATCATATAGAAATGCGGGTTATGTATCAAAGTATTCATATTGTACTTGCATCGCTGAGAGCAAGCAAAACACGTGCACAAAGCGTATGATATTTTCTGTGTTCGGCTGATCAGATTTTATACCGAGTTTGTAATAGATGACTGCACATTTTCTTTCGCATCATGTATGCTTTTGTTATTATAAAAGCATATTTACACGTACATGACGTGTTTTAGGTCTCCGAACTATGATAAGCTTTTAGTTTAGTTCTAGAAATTCATTTCGTGGAGGCTTTACCTGAACAGACATATGCATTGACAAGCACCAAACAAGCTTAAAGACTTTCCATAAGATCAGATTTCTTCTATACCACAATGGTTGACAGTTTTACCCCAACAGTAAAAATATTTTGAAATATCTTTCACTGCCTTGATCTATCTTAGAATACCTTACAGACAGAATGAACAAAGAAAAAAAAACTTCCATTTCCCTGCGTTTTTTTGTTGTTGTTTGTATTGCGACCGACTTTCAAAAAATCTATAATACTGTTTACAAAGACGCTCTGGACTAAGAATCTGTCTCGTATTACAACTGTGACAGATACAAAAACGCTCCGGACTCCAAATCTGTTTCGTATTACAACCATGACAGATAATATGATTGGGGAAATAATAAAAGATGTTTTATCAACGGAAAGTATTTGCTATGGAAATGAGATTCATGTTGCAGCATCGTGTTCCATTTACT
Source organism: Mercenaria mercenaria (assembly GCF_021730395.1). Lineage (NCBI taxonomy): Eukaryota > Metazoa > Mollusca > Bivalvia > Venerida > Veneridae > Mercenaria > Mercenaria mercenaria. The sequence continues at coordinate 572,133 of NC_069377.1, read as the reverse complement.
AGATCTGTAAGTGTGAAGTTACAAGCTTCCTCTTGTAATGACAACATAATCCCATTACAGTGAGTCTGCATTTAATATAGAGTTCAGTACGAAAGCCTTTTTCTGGCTACCGTATTTTTGGCAAAAATATGGCATCGTGAAAACAAACTTGCAAAAAAGAACTGTCCATGCCGTTCATTTCTGTAATGTAGTTAAACACTCGTGTGTTTGACTTAAGTAGTAAAAGGATAGCAATCCAATTCGAAATTCTAACTATGTCTAAAACAGGGTTATTGTGCTATGTTTCTATTCCAGGCATAATCAGCGTAAGATTTTCCAAGAAACTCATTTTTTTTTCAACACTATGTAACTTGAATTTCACATTTATTATATATCTATTGAAACATAAATGTACGAATATAAAGTTTAATATAGAATGGCAAAATACACGTGCATGCGTGTTCAGTAAGCTCAGAATAGTTGGAGAGAAACATTCGTGCTATTCGGAATTACTGTTTGTTTTTTAATTAATCAGATTCCTTTCTTGATGAATTACTTGTTTCTTGAGCTATGTTCCAGGAATTACCAATTACTTATGTATCATGTAACAATGATTGTCACAATTACGCATGCCGTCGGCATTGTGGAGTGTAAGCATCAACATTACACAATAAAGCGCCGCATACCGATCATATAAGACGTCTAATAGACTTGCACTGTATGTTGATATCAAAGTGATCTTTAACATTGCTCAGTTTATTCTTCGTAGGCCTATGTCAAGAGTTTGCTGAGCTTTTAAATAGGTCTTTATGGCAAATAGAATCATCGTTAAAGTTATGCCAGTGTATACGAGCAGTGGCAACTCTTGTTTGCTGCATAATTTCTAAAATAAGTACCTGTCTGTTATCTTTCTTAACAAGATAAAAACGGAAACTATCTTGTTCTCTCGATAGCTTCTATAACGAAACCCTCTCCCCCCAAAAAACAGTATTTGAACTCTTAATTTTGTTAAGCCTTTAAAATACCCCCACCCCCCTCCTCCCCGCTTTCCATCTCCTATCCGGATGTTGCATTCAGTTACAATCAAATAAATGTATTTTTCAAGTATACCAGTACAAAATGTATAACTCCATAATCATAAAACCTTCACATTTCTATAAAATAAGCGAAATTTATATCTTTCCTGGAATTTTCTGAATGCATGAAATACTCATGCATTAACCTCGGGTTGATCTTTATCATGATAGGCTTGCAAATTATCAGATGATTCGGTAGAAAACTCTCTTATAATCGTGCCTGATTTCAATCCGATTTGACTTTTAAATTATATCGTGACAAGTTAATGCCTGGAAACATATTTACCGGCACAAACATATACTTTACTGACGTAGAACTGGGCTTAAAAACAAAAGTAACAATTTACATCCGTGCACAGTAGACCTTGGCAGATGTTTTCTTTCACTGTTCCTTTCAGATTTCAAATACATTAGAGCTTTGACTATTTTGTAAACATTTGTCTACGGTCAAAATATGCAGACTCTTGTAAAAAATATTCTGATCCGGGTAATACGTCAAAACTCAGCTGTTTTTAAGCTACTACATGTGTATGGATAGAAGGGATTATTGCAATTTCTTTAACATACACTGTGGGAGAGCCTTGAGAAGTGTTAACTGGTTTGAATCGTCCATGGTTATATGTCGTTCGGCATATTTTAATCAAAAGCTCTGTGGGCTGATACAAATAGCAAGTCCATCTCAGAGTCTCAGATGAATCCTATCATTTTTTTAATTCCTAGCGGTAAAGGCCATTAATCGTATACACCGAACCGGAACCGAACCAATGCCTATTTATTTTGTTTCGAAATCGACCAAGACGTTCACATGTACCGAATCTCTTAGTGAAATGTGAGTATAGCACACTAAAGTAACTGCTATCAAGTCAGGAGCCTAGTGGTTAATGTCTCTGACTTCAAATCACCTGCCTCTCATCGATGTGGGTTAGAGCCTCACTCGGGCATTGAATTCTTCATGTGATGAAGCCATCCAGCTGGCTTACGGAGGGTCGGTTATTCTACCCAGGTGCCCGCTCGTGATGAAATAATACACGGAGAGACACATGGGGTCTTCCTCCACCATCAAAACTGGAAAGTCGCCATATGACGTATAATTGTGTCGGTGCAACGTTAACTCCACCCCCTCCACAAAGCCACAAAAAAAAAACACCAAAGAAACCAAAACAAACAAAAAAATAAACAAACAAGAAAAAAAACAAAAAAAAACAAGAAGACAAAAAACAAGAAAAAAAAAACGTATCAAGTCAAGTCAGAGAATTACAAACTGATTTTAGTCTTATTTTGAACTTTCTTTTTTTATAATTTATGTGAGACTGTTAAACTTTAGCTTGTGTCCAATTTTAATAATATTTAAAATTTTCACGCAAGACCAAGATCACTTTGTTGGACACACAGCCAACACCCCTAACCCTAACCCTAACATTATAACCTTATTAAGCCAAAACTATGCGCTTAATTTGATATGCGCGTACAGACAAGCCGTGTGTGCCTATTTTTGATATATTTCAAAAATTGACTTTGCTTACCTCGGTTAAAGACCTGCTCCAGTCCTACCTTTTAACCTTAGATTGTCACTGAAAAAGCATGAAAATCCTGACTATGAACAGTGATGCCTGTCAAAATAGAGTCTATTTTATATAAAATTCTATATAAAATACCTGTGGTTTTGCGTGCTAAAGTGTGGAGCGTGGCCCTTAACTGTTACCTATTGTAATCATGGGTTGCCGCGGAGCAGGGCTTTAAGAAAACGAAAGTAAAACATGGACATGGGCATGCGCAGTGAATAGGATTTGCGTTTAAGAGGCATTTTACTCATATTGTTTTCACAGATTTACACAAGAATGACAAACTGTAATGACAACGCATGATTATCGTAAACAATTAACGTTTTACCAGAGAGTAGACGTTAAAATCTTTTAACACCTATTGGCTATTCAACAGGTGAGAACACTTGTCACCTGTATTCATGATAAACAATTGTTATGATATATTACCGTTAATTACGCTTTTTGCTTTTTGCTGTATATGCGCCTACTTGCGAGAAGGGCATGACATGCACGGAATAACGGTATGGCAGTATGCGCTTACTTTCGATATACGCTTATATTCAAATATGCGCCTTTTTACCAGATTTTACAGTATTTTGTTTTATGTATTGTTTTGACTTCCTTTCTGTTCTAAATGTCATTCATGTCAATTTCAGAATAATCAGTAGAAGCAGAGATTCTCTGAAGAAGAAGATATGACGGATGAAAAGAAGGATCCCGAAAAAATACCAGAGAATGAAGAGTAAGTGTAAATAGTTTTTAATAGGCTAACGTCGAGATCTGAATAGCATAGGTTTAAAAACATAGTACTATGTCTGGAGAGTTTTAAAACAATCATAAATGTGACTTAACTTAATTTAATCTTTTATCATCATGAAATAAATTTCAACTCAATTCCTGCTATTACGTTATAACACTTTTGCGAGTTTTTTTTTGTATGTTTTGCATATTGTCCCAGTGTTTTAATTGCTAAGGTCTCGATGACCTGAGAGGCATGTAGTGTTTGAAATGTCCGTCCGTCCGTCACATTATTTTGAGTACTTTCTCCTGCAGTTTCTTCCCAGTTAAAAATGAAACTATGTATACATCATCAAACATTTAGTGGACATGGGCATATAATTGGAATTGCCATGTACGATTACATTTATATTATGTTTTGGAGTTAAAACGTTTTTGCTTTTGCTTTGAAATATTACAGCTGCGTCAGAAAATTGTGTGTTCAACTCCAATATCTCACTGAAAGCAATGTGTACAACTCCCATATCTCACTGAAAGCAATGTGTACAACTCCCATATCTCACTGAAAGCAATGTGGAAATGCACATATTGGGACTTTATGTCTGATTATTATTTTTGGAGTTATGACCCTTTTTGGACTTTGAAATGTCAGAACTACGTTAAAACATTGTGTACTCAACTCCTCTTACAGGTTTCATCCAACTGGAATGAAACTTGGTAAACATCATCAGCATGATGTTGACATTTGCAAAATTTCGGGACTGGCTAAATATTTTTTTCTGGAACTATGGCTCATTTATTGGCTTTGAATTATTAGAACTACTTAAGAACATTGTGTATTCGACTCCTCCTACAGTTTCCACCCAACTATAAATGAAACTTAGTATACATCATACGCATGATGTGGACACGCACACATTTTCTGGACTACTGTGTCTAATGATTTTGTCTGGAGTTATGATCATTTTTTTTGGAGTTTGAAATATAAGAACTATGTCAGAAAATTGTGCGTTGGGCTCCTCCCATAGTTCTTTACAATCAAAATGAAACTTGGTATACATAATCAACATGAGGTGGGCATGCATTTACTTTCGGAACTTTTGTATCCGCTAATTTTTCTGGAGTTACGGTCCTGTTATTTAAGGACTTGATTTATTGTTCTGTAAAGCATTTTCAGAGGTGCACTGTGTCATCCGATGTTGTCATTTCTATTTCATATCAAGTACTGCCTGGAGCTTACGTTACTTTTTTATTGGAATTGTTTACAGATCTATAACAGTTTTTAATTAATTTCAAATATTAAGACATAGCTTACGAGGTGCTCTACCTGAAAATTTAGTAATGACTGATGCATGTTATTCAAGTTTTAGCCTTGTAGCGCTAGCTTCATTGATGGTGTCATTTGTTCGGATTTATATTGAAACAATAGATAAACAGTATATTAACATTGATTCTTGGATATTTCGGGTGACTAATAAATCATGTCTGCGACGGTCACATGTGTAAATCAAGTGATGTCCGCCCTGTTATCCCAAGCGTAATAATTATTTCATAAGGACACGTATTCCCAAGCGTAATAATTGGTTCATAAGGACACGAATATGTAATATTCCACGGTTTCTTGCTAATACGCTTTGGGGCTTCGTGCTGTGGAATATTGACCTCTGTCTCACTTATCTTGTCTAATCTATACTTTGTGTCTACTCAAAGTGTGTCGCTCAAGCTTTCTCTAAAATGAAGTAAAGTTAAAAATAGCACTGGACTGCCTCCGTGTGGTGTCATTTTACTTAAATGCTCGGGAACAAAGGAAAATACTTGTAGGGTTAGAAGACGGCGTTTCAAATTTGAAATTATAGTATGTTAATTTATAGACTAGCTCCTAGACTGTGATATATATTTTTGAATTTTATTTTTATATTTAAAATTGTGAATATAGCCAGTCTATATCCTAGGTCCAATATCGGAATATTAGAATCAGTTCTCTGAGAAAATCTGTAAATTAAACTGGCATTTGTCACTATAACATAAAATAAAAGAACAACCACATTTTTAGTATCAGTCTACGGTGCCCCTAAAGTGACATGTTACACACTTTTTTTCCAGTTAGGTAATGTGAGACTTTTTTTTATTTCGTTTAAACGAAATAAAAAAAAGTCTCACATTACCTAACTGGAAAAAAGTGTGTAACATGTCACTTTAGGGGAACCGTATCAGTCCGGTGGCTAGTATGGTTAATTTATTGAACACACAAAAAATCATTGATATATCTTTTTTTCAGTTTGTTGTTTGGAGGTCAAGTAAAACCGTATGAGAAGTCACAAAAGGCTGTAGGATGTTGCAGATGTACAAAGAAAAAACTACTTATACTGGCAGTAGTTTTGGGGATGTTGCTGTTGTATGGAATTGGGCTTGCCATAGGGCTTGCAGTCGGGCTGAGCAGAGATGAGGAGGAGAAGCCCCAGAAACCTGAAGACGTTCTTGAACCTGTAGGAGCTGTTGTGTCCGATCACGAGGCTTGCTCTGATATTGGCAGGTAAACATTAATGGTTGAGCCCAAGTATTTTCTTTAGTTGACCTTAATTACTGCCACATGAGTTCTATATTACGTCAGCCATAGCATGTTTTCACATGCTTAAACGTTCAAAATTTGACCTCAAAAACATTAATTATAAACTATTTTCCAAAACGTTGTTTATGTGACTGCCACATATTTTGTTAGACCAATTTCCTGTAAAATCTTATGTCGACAATCTTCTGCTCGTGTATTTGTCTATGGCATGTCTGTCGATTAATATAGTAAGAAGTATAACTGATGTTCGCCTTTTAATTGTGGCTCTTACTGTGCAAGTTGTAATGATCAAACTCTGTTACATCCTAAGCACCAATCAAGACAGTCATGTTAACACGAAATATTTAAATGGTCGCACCATTAAGCAATAACCGCTTCCATTCAGAATGTCTGGTATTTTTTATCCGAGGAAATAATATAAGATTGTTAGATATAATCTACTGCAGCTTCGTGTTTATTAAGATTACCCTGATCAGTAAAATTTATATATGCTTTACTAAAGCAGTAATAGCGGTAATCGACTTCAGATCTTCGTTTTGATTAGCATAAAACGCGTTTTATGTTAGGTTTCAGGTTCTGGTCAGACTAACAAAAGATTTTAGTAGCAAAAATTCTTGTCTGTTAATGGTTTTATTTTTAATCCGTTTGCATGTTTCGGATAAAAGATAAAACAATTTCATCGATAGTGTTTTAGCCTTTTCAACATATAATTGAAACAGAGTGTATTGAATTTCGACTGCGATAATAATTATGTTAGTTCTACACTCTATAATTATGTTACAGTACCAAAATAACTTAAGTTGTAATGGGTAACCTCTCTGATACTACATTGAATATTTCATTTTATACTTATCTTATAGGGACATCTTAGCTAGATACGGCACGGCCGTAGATGCAGCAATAGCAACATTGATCTGCAACGGTGTTCGAACCCCGCACAGCATGGGGATCGGAGGAGGTACGTGCCTCTATTACAGCTTTTATTAAGTTGGATTTAGATCCGTAGACCTGTATTGAGAGTCGGCGTATAACGTATTCTCCGTATGTCACTTCGGCAATCTCCGGCGTTTACGGAAATTCGTGTGAGTGCTGGGTTATATTTAGGTTATAATGCAGTAATTCGGTCCAAAATGTGCTTCCGTGGTGTAGTCGAAAGAAGTCCCTAATAAATAGATCCTAATTTTTCCATTTTTCGCGCATTTGCGCGTAAATCGGGGGCCAAATGGGCATTATTTCACTCGTGGAATGAATTTTACATAAAATAGGACACGTTTCATGCTAATACTCGCATGTTTTCGAGTTGTTAACTTGAAAACGAAAGTAGGGTGTTTATTCTGCGGACCGCTTTCTGAAATGCGGCAATATGAGGGTACCTGACTTCAGTTGACTTGCATTTCACTGCATACTATTCAACACCCCTTTTTCTTTTCGTTTTCTTGAAGCAAATGTATGGATATCTTGTGGAAAATAGGTCTACGACGGAGTGAAAATCTAGAAACTGTAACAAAATTGGTCTGAAGTAGCTGAATTTTATATGAAACAAAGACCAATTTCTTTTATTGGTATATAGCCTATAAGAGCTGAAATAAGACTTTTCTCGAAACACATCACAATTAGTCTTCATAGTCATAAATCGATTGTATATGTTATAAAATGATGTTTTCAATGCAAAATAATCATTAAATTTGAAAAATTTTGAATTTTGACCATATTTTGAGTAGATGCGCCTATTTCGGCAGCAATTTCTGCAATAGAAAGGCCAATATTTTGTCTCCAGAATGTGTGAAAATGCACAAAATGCGTCCATTTGAGTCACATTCATGACGGAATGAATGATATTTCAGAATCAAAGTGAAAAATAATGCATACAGGTGAAACGTTTACCAAAATTTACAATGAAGCGACCATAGAGCCTAAATTTAGCCCAGAAAATGGGTAGGGGGTGGCCTCACTTAAATGTCTATATTTCTCTAAAATCTCGAATTTTCACAATGAAACTTGTTAACATGTTCGGTATTACATCTTTCTTGAAAACAGAGGTGAAAATGTTATGAAATTTGATAAAAAGATATCTCTTATAGGTTATAATGCAGTAATTCGGTCCAAAATGTGCTTCCGTGGTGTAGTCGAAAGAAGTCCCTAATAAATAGATCCTAATTTTTCCATTTTTCGCGCATTTGCGCGTAAATCGGGGGCCAAATGGGCATTATTTCACTCGTGGAATGAATTTTACATAAAATAGGACACGTTTCATGCTAATACTCGCATGTTTTCGAGTTGTTAACTTGAAAACGAAAGTAGGGTGTTTATTCTGCGGACCGCTTTCTGAAATGCGGCAATATGAGGGTACCTGACTTCAGTTGACTTGCATTTCACTGCATACTATTCAACACCCCTTTTTCTTTTCGTTTTCTTGAAGCAAATGTATGGATATCTTGTGGAAAATAGGTCTACGACGGAGTGAAAATCTAGAAACTGTAACAAAATTGGTCTGAAGTAGCTGAATTTTATATGAAACAAAGACCAATTTCTTTTATTGGTATATAGCCTTTACGTCCGAAGAAGGTCGATTTACATAATAGGAATACGTAATTTCACGGAAAGTGCCGAATATCATTACGGCCGACTACCGTAAAGACAATCTGTATTTTATTGAGCAGAGCTTCAGTTGCAAAAATTTTAATTTTGATATTAGTCTTTGGTGTATTGTTCATTATCTAAAATTTAGTAAAGAAAAGATTCCTTATCACTTGAGGAAAACATATATCAATTATACAATCTAGGGAATTATAAATTTACCCATGGTTTCTGTCTTTTTGTTATCTAATCTACAAAATTGATGTAGGTTTGTAGATCGACAGTACTGATATAAGTAGTAAAATGTGTGTGGTTGTTATATTTAGGTCATGCAGATAAATTATTTTAAGATGATAGAAGAGAAACCAAAATATATTTCTTTACAGACACTTTGCATCGTAATAGGCTTACACTTATGCCAGACCATAACAGTCTCTATATTGATATAACGTTACTTTTTGAGACACATTTTACATTTGCTAGGCTGCTTCATGCTTGTATATGATCGTCATGATAAACAGACCATGTATATAGATGGACGAGAGACGTCGCCGAAATTAATGACTGAATTGGAATATAAAAACATGACTGATTATGACGGTGGGTGCATAAAGGTGCGCATGAAAATCCTTAACATATGCATCCATTTAAAATCTTGCATGACCCCTCCAAAATATTATTTGCATACATTTATCAGTTTCGCTAACAAAATAACTAACACTAATCCTTATTGTCTGATACTAATACTAATGTTTAAACTTTGTTTTATGAAGTACTTCCTTCATTTATGCACGCACAATATCTTGATGTAAAAAATCGAAAACAGAAAAAATATTGAAAAATGAATAGCCGAAAGTTAGTATACGTTCTGTATACTCTGCCAAAGCTTTAATATGATCGAACATTTAGTTTCTCTTGCCCGAAAAATGTTGGTTTATTTCTTGTATATCCGTCTGGCTTTGTACTACACTTAAATTATTTGTTTTATTCAGCCATTTAGCTTCGTCTGAGGATTTTGTATATCGAAACTTTTTCCAGTTACTTTTTTTCGGAAGACAGTAAAGTATTACAACTAAAGTTCTTTCGAAATTGCGGGTAGAACTGATGGAAATAAACATCAGTAAACCAAAAGTCTGTCAACCCGATTCACTAACAATTAGTAATAATAGAAATACCTTGACCGACTTAATATTAGTGGGTACCGTGTATACCTAGAAACGACAAAAATCATGACTCATTCATTATTCATGATTCCATACAAAATAAACCTGGGCACACAAAAATACCCTAAATGACTCAGTATTACCTGGAACCTGTAAATCCAGAAACAGAAAACATTCTTAACTGATTGATTATTAGTCAGTGTACAATAAACCCAGAAATAAAGAAGCTTCTGGCTCAATTTACTCTAGTAAGTTAAAACACTGCCAACTTAGAAACTTGGAATTAACTGACTGATTAACTGGTCGTAGTTAATACAAGATAAACCAACAACTTAATAGATAAGTAATTAGTAAAACAGAAAAACAAATCCGAGAGCAACTGAAAACTCAACTTATTAATTTTAACAAAAATAAAGTCATCCACTGTAAACTTAGAAACGTAGTTACACTGTCAGCTTATACACTGTCAGCTTAGGAACAAAGATTTACTGTCATTTAATACACGGTTAACGCACAAAACAAGGACAGATCTTAGTGATTAAGATTTATACACTGTTATGTAAGACAGACATTTCCTGACTCGCTATACAAATCTAAACACTTGGAAATATCCTGACTGATACACTACCACTTTATGGAGCGTACACACAGAACCACCCTGACTGAATCACTGTCCTTTACCCTTACCCATCTTTCAGTTTGGACAGTGCCATGCACTGTTAATGGTGCTTACCAACCTGATATTGACTGAATGGCGTCCAGTGCAGATCTTGATCAGACTGCACGGATATGCAGGCTGATTACGATCTACACTAATCGCAAAGGCAGATTCAATGTGTCCAGCATGATAATGGTTAAAAAACTCAAGCAAACTATAAAACACGACTGATTTAGAAACTAACTAATGAACAATAGTTACTATAAACGGAGGAGATTCCCATTATTATATTTCTACACGTAGGCAACTATAGAAATATATTCTTTGTAATACAATTTTAGGATGTACTTTTGTCATTTTTGACAAGGAATCGTCTGGTGCGGCAACAATAGATGGACAAGCTATCTCTCCTGCCTCTATGACCGAAAACAAATATACTCGATTAAGTGTTGAAAGTAGTGAGTTAACAGATATTGTGTTTATAAAGTAGTAGAGCGGTTGCAATTTTATTCTTGTACGCGTACGCGTACGTGTAGGGTTTAGCGCCTGTGGTGTCAAAATTTAGTACATTACAATTTTACAAAAGTTCAGTCGCGCACGTTCATGTGAAGTTTTAAACCTGTAGACTTGCATGTACAGTGAACAACTGAACTAAGTTACTGACAATTTTAGAAGACGTACGCGTACAGATACAAGTAATGACATCGCAACCTCTCCAGCAACGGAGTCACTTGTGAGTACATTGTATACACGTTGTTGCACTAACAATTAACTTACAGTACCTATCAGATACTGTCTTCAATGTTTTACTGTTGTAAATTTGCTTGTTGTATAAATTACATAAAATTATTCCCTTTTAATTGCTATTTTAAACTTCTCTTATGTGATAAAAATATGCTAGTCAAACTGTCCTCTTAAGTTTACAGCGAAAGTACTTACCCTGCTACAAGAAAACGTAGTTTTAGGCGACTCGCCATGAGCAAAAAGTATGGTTTTGGAAGAGTTTGGTTTTAAATGTAATTTATGACAAGCACTCAAATTGCAACTGTATAAACTTTGTCGTTACAGCCTTTATTGAAAATATATAAAAGAAAGCCTACATATAAGTGTAATTGATCAACCTAATTAAAGGTTTGGCGAATCCCATTTTGATAAGTAAAATATCCTTTGAACAAATTGTTATGTAGAAATACCAAACAATAATTTACGGTAAGATTTTCTTCTTAAATCAACATAGATGTTATTTGTTATGAATTTGAGTTTGCATGTTTACTTAGTTATTTATGAGATTTAGTGTTGCACGTCCCAGTAAATCACTAACCATGCCCTTCACTTTTTGAAAAACTATGTGTCAATATATTTACCTAATAATGTAGATGAAAACAGTTTACTATATTTTGTTTGTTTTAAATCTTTTAAGTATATATATTTATTCTGTACTAGATTGCACGAATAACAAAGTTTTAGCCTTCTCTATACAATCAAACCAACCAGTTCATATCCCTTTTTGTAAAGATTAAGTTTCTTAAAAATGTGTTAATTATATGTTATATTTACATTGTATTTCTTTCTACTGAACAGATTAAAGGTATTAGACTCCTAAATGTTGATCGGCAGTTTCCGTGTGATGATGTATTCTCCGTATGAGATTTCGGCATTCTTCGGCAGTAACGGAAACAACCGAAGAATACCGAAATCGCAAACGAACGATGTATACGTAATCGAACGGAAAATGCCGAGTGTTGCTACGGAAGAAAGCTATTTATTTCCCCACCATGACAACTTTTGATCAAATTATATTATAATAGTATCATTTTTCTTATTGTAACATTTTAGTCAAAATGATCGGCATTTCAGTTCAAATTCAACGACCAGTCGTTTTTCTGCAAGCGCATTATGATAGTAATTTATTCTTACACATTGTATCAGTAATATTTTATTGTAGTCAACTTACATCCTGTAGACCAAAAACTTCGTACATTTCTATGTAAAGTCTAATATGCCAACAAATTCTACTAACTATGAGTGGATAGTATTCTCTCACATGATAAATATAATGCGCTACATATATTTATATTTGATTTGCTTGTTTCTTCTTTTATGTGTACAGTAAATGCTCGAAGAATAGCCGTACCTGGTGAACTGAAGGCTTACAAAGAGGCTCACACTAGGTATGGGCGGCTGCCTTGGAAGGACCTGTTTGAACCAACCATCCAGATGATACGGGCAGGATTTCCCCTGTCAGGGGCCACTGCCGACGCTTTGAAGTATTTAGTATCAATTAATAATGACCAGTATCTGACAAAATTTCCGGGACTTTGGTAATTAGCATAATACACTCTTTGTTTATGTTGCTATGCAAACACCTTATTTTTAAAGTATAAAACGGTTTGTTTGAAGTGATCCTTGAATCTTGGACTTAAAATTAACTTTATCTGTGAAATATTACATATATACTGACCAAATTGCACGGAACACACTAGTAATAAAATGCAGCAACTAAACTAAATATTTAGTTACTTATATCACATATTTGTGTCAAATAATTCTTTTTCACTTTTGATTCAATTGATGATCCTCGTATATTGACTCATTTATTAAACAACAGTGTTTTTAAGGGTATGTTTCCAGTATTAGTATGCATGCGTTATAAAATATCACTTTTATTTCAACATTTGACTGCTAATACGTTTCCTACATAAATCATTTTGTTGCTAAGTTATTAATAAACTGATATAGACTTCTTAATGTTAGAATGACTTTATACCTACAGTGAAATATTTTGTGCGAACACCACAACTGGGGAACCCAAGAAGGCAGGAGACACCATCCTGTGGCCTAAGCTTGCAGATACATTACAGGGCGTGGCGGATGAAGGTGTAGATTACATATATGATAGTCCATTAACAAATACAATTGTGGACGAAATAAGGAAGGAAGGTATTTATACTCCATACTATTATCCAGTAGCCTTAAAATGACATAGCCATTTGTTTAAAGAAACAAATTTTGTCTAACATTTGTTGATAGAATACAAAGTTGTCTCACTTTAATTTACTGTCAATAATTATAATTTTGAATCGTAGCGTCTGTATTTTCGGTGTTTCGTTAGGGCCAGAGCCTGCTCCCCATGAACGCGAAAGGCTTCGCCATCGCACTGTCATCACCATCGTTACTTGAAGAACTAGCAAGAAACCGCTAGCCAAATTTCAAAGGGATTTCGAACAAATTAACAAATTTTGACTGTCTACATTTTTTTCATTCGACCCAGTGGTGTTCTGCTAGTGTTCCCTTTGTGGCTAAATAGGGCGAAAATAAACTCACCTCTTTGTCTATATGTTTTGAATGTTTTATTCTTTGTTCTGTTTTTATTCTTCATCCGGAACTGTTTTATCTTTAACACGCGGGCTAGCGATCAAAAGACATGGTAACCTTCTTGTCCTATCTGGTTTGTTTTGAGGCTAAATTTCTTCTATATTACATCGAATTTCAAATGCGTATAATAAAATTATATGAGTTATACTATTGATTTCCAGTGTCACTTTGTGTTTATTTTTAGTCATAATTACTTAAACAGAATTTTTCTAAATTTCAAACAGAAATGAAAAATTATGTTGAAACATTTTATTTTCAGGTGGCATTTTAGATATATCAGATTTTATTATGAAGTATGAAGTGAAAACGGGCAATGCACTAGAAGTTTACCTGGATAATAGTACATTATACACCATGGACGGTGCCACAGGAGGACCTATAGTAGCACTTATACTTAACATTTTAAAACGTGAGTTTCTTATTATTTCGACAGATTCAAAGTATATGGGCGCTATATTGGATTCAACCATGTCCAAGAGTTCTTCCGACTAAAGTTCCTGCTCGCACAATATCCTCAAAATCGATTAGAAGACTCATAAAATTATAAAATTGTTAAAATATCATTATTTCCGTTCCATAACTAGTGTGACATCGGCCAGCTTGTGAAGGAAGACCCATTTTGTTCCTCTAAATCAGGAGGATGGCTGTTTTGCCTAAAAGAGTCCTTACTTCGACAAGACATTAATACACTTTATTAGGATACTGTCAAAAAGAATATATGAGAACTAACCCGTATATGTGAATCGCTTCTAGTTGTTAGAATGATTCCGGAGTACTGCTGACAACAAGATCCTGTATCATGAAATGTTATACAAAACAACTTATTTTTGTCTTTGTGTTCTTTTTCGAAAAATGTATGAAGATAACTTTTCCTTATTTTAAAGGATATGAATGGTTGGATATGAACACATTGGAAGGAGAGGTTGATTTTTACCACAAACTTATAGAAGCCATGAAGTTTTCTGATGCTGATCGAATGCGTCTAGGGGACCCTGATTTTGATAATACCACATGGGTAAGTCAAACTTTGTATCCTGGTATTTTTAACACCCGTGCCTTATAAGTTTTAACTCCGTTTACTCGAAATCGGCTAATTCAAACACCGACCTTAACTCGAACTCGCCGTCAGGTCCCGGTAAAATTCCTATATAATGTATACTCTTCGATGGCGCAAACTATTGATAAGTCGAACAAATTTTGCTCGTCCCGTCGAGTTTGAGAGAAAGAAGTTCGTACATTGTTCTGCTTATTTTCCTTTTTTGTTAATTACTAAATCTGTTTTCATCTAATATCGATTTGAATGAAATATTCAATAAAATTGGTTCCTGTTTCACTTTAATTGCAATGAATTTGTGAGACGGTTGCTGGAGAAACATTTATGCCTGTTTAATGCAGCGAAGTTGTTAGTCACTTATAAAATACCGGGAATCTAAGAACGTGGTTAATTGCAGACTGTCACCATATCATGACCCAAAATACTTCTAAACAGAAGTAAGCACATAATGTATTCAGAAGTTGCAACTAAAATGCTTTTTTTTATTACAGATATTAGAGAAGATGCGCTCAGAAGAATATGCGGATATTTTACGTACAAAAATAACGGAGAAAACTCATGAAAAGCCGTATTATACGGACGCTACCGGAAGCTTCGGAGATTTGATGGGAACTTCACAAGTGTCCGTGTTGAGCCCGTACGGCGATGCAGTGTCTGTTACATCCACTGTCAACTGGTAGTAAGTATATATTATACATCCGCTGTCAACTGGTAGTAAGTATAAATAGAGAATATTAGGTTACTGTCTTTCTTAACTTAAGTTTATCCACCGAGTTGGAGAAAGGTTTATCCACCCGAGGCTTGCCGAGGGGGATAAACCTTTCGGAGACGAGGTGGATAAACTTAAGAAAGACAGTAACCTAATATTCTATTTATCCTGCAGTCAATAAAATCTGTGTATAACATATATTTACTTTCAAAATGTTTTTTTTTATACAAAAATAATCCAGAATTTCACTCACTTGTGAATTCCTACGCCCTTCAACCCCTTGTCTGCTTGATCCAGTTACACACGATCATTCCTTACAATAAAACACTATTTCATACCACATACTTTGCCTTCTGAAGTTCTGTGTATTATAAATTATCGGTGCTAACAGGGCATTCGCGTACAAAACAAGAAAAGTGGTTTTTACTCGGATAAAATACAGCCGAAAACCACGCTTGAGATGAATTCAAATGCCCGCAGTCTTAAATTTACTCCATTTTCGTACAAGACAATGTGAGATAATGCAATTCCAGATCCAATAATTACAATAAACGACTACTTAAATCTGGTTATTTGTGTAAATTTAACTAAAAATGAGTAAACGCCAAAATATACAAAGTCAAGGTCGATTCACACAGACTTTAAAAACAGTCACCGTACCATTCCGTATGGAGGTTTACAAGGACAGAGTGAACCAATTTATTTTTTTTACCGTGGCTGTCCTCATAAAATGATGAGATGTTTGAGCTTCGAACTCTTGGCCCAGTTTACATTGCCTATAGCACATATACTTGAAAAAGTAGTCCGTCAGTTGCATTGACGGTATAAACATGCATTGACTGAATAAACCTCAAGTTTACACGGCGTGCAGATATCGGCCTGATAAATGCATGGTGGTAGGATAAATTATACACCAACTGTCAACTGGTAGTAAGTATAAATTATACATCCACTGTCAACTGGTAGTAAGTATAAATTATACATCCACTGTCAACTGGTAGTAAGTATAAATTATACATCCACTGTCAACTGGTAGTAAGTATAAATTATACCGAAATTGCCTTGAAATGCGTTTTAACTCTTACATAGACTTGAAAAAGGAACAAGATTTAGTCATTCTCTGTTGCCCAGCGTTTCTCTTAACGAAATTTTATAAGACTGGTAAGTCTAGAGATATGGATTTATATATTTACAAACATTTAATTGTGCCCTTTAACGTACTTTGGAATAGAATTATAACGGTTTCACTTGAAGTTTGTTATTGAAATTTTGTCATAGATACGTTTTTCTTGAAACAAACCCCTTCAGTTTACTTTCCATTTACAGAATTGTTTGTACAGAAGAAGGTTAACTTCTAACATCAAAATAATGATTGTAACATTTTCATACGATATTTCATTCTATCCGTCTCACTTACCTTATTATAAGTTGCATTTATATTCTTTGATTCTCCTTATGTCAAAAATAAGTGTTTTTTTCTCGCTCAAGTTGACGTTAATCCAGAGAGTTGTATTTGGAAATATTACCATACGTTACTTTAAGATAGATTAGATATATTTGCAATTTCATACTGGTATGAGATATTAGAAATCAATGGTAGTCTTTTTTCTGTTTCAGTTTTGGATCTATGATAGTTTCAAATGCTACTGGTATAATATGGAACAATGAAATGGACGATTTTGACACGGATCCAGCACGCGTAAGAACTTTTGTAGTACCACGATTTAACATAAGTATAATTAATGATTCTGTTATGCTTTACTGAAAGCGGCAAGATGCCTCAAATGTATTCGCTAAATGTCCGCTGGTCAGTTAAAACGATAAAAAACGACAAAAAGATTATGAACAAAAGGCAGTCATTACACTGTCCACAGCTTTATCAGAGCAGATGATTTGGTTGTTTGGATGCTTGTTTTTACGCAAAAAAGAGGGATTTTAACATGGATTGAATGTTATCGTAAATATGATTTGAGGGAATGGCTACAATTTGTTTACTGAATTACATTTTCAAATGAAAACGATGTATCGAGTTGAATGGGTGCGTCGCGACAAACTCGAAAATGCATTGTTAGGTTTTTGTTAACCTGGTGTTTCGAACTCAGATAGTACTAAAATATGGTTGATTTTGTAGCTATTTGTATGTGAAGCGTTTCAATAAATATTCCTTTCCTGTAAGTACTGTGTTTAATGAGATGTGCTTAAAATCTTACAGAAAATGTTAAAAAGGTCCATTTAACTGAACCGGGAGTTTGCTATTGATTCAGCTTTATGCACTCCCTCTGCATAAAAACAAATCGTTCGCATAACGTTTGATCCATCTGCTATTGTAAAGCTATGTTGAATGTGAAGCATTGCTTAACGTTACGGCGCTGCAATTGTGTGCTTTGAAATATACACCAACATTCAGATCGTATTTCATTCCATGAGTAAAGAGGACATTAAATGTATTATTATATGAGAGATATTGCCACTTAAAATGATTGCAGCAAGCTCAGCAGATATTAATTTAACTGAGTTTCAATGTTACAGGATGTCTCAAACTGTTTTGTATTCGGCCATCAATCCATTTCCAGCGCGTATATACCGCTGTGACATGTAATAAATCTTATACCGTAAAACGCAAAATTGTCTTGCCATGCATATAATTTTCATATGAATTTGAGCGAAGCGTGCCAGATTGGTACTGATCCGGTAAATGTATATCCGATATTATTTCATATTGGTGTATACTAAGTCAAAAGCTATATTCAAAATGGAAATTTTATTCCAGTTATTTTGAATATACTGAATGAAAGGGAAGATCATTTTGAATAACTGAGTTTTGTTCAAGATTTCCTTTTTGGTTGCGGGTTTATCCCGCTACCAAAGTTAAGTGTATTTCTGACAATCATGTAGCATCTTTATTTGATTCCAAATGACATCCAAAGGAATTTGTTCATGTGCTACACAAAGTAGTCCCATTCATGAACAATGCGGATGAATTATCAATGATCAAGCAGGTCTTATTCATCCTCTATCCATTCACACTGGCCATTTAGATTATATAAGGTCTGTCAATGATTAAGCCCATGGTTACAACACTGACTTCCAACTGTTCATGTAAGGTCAGGCAGAGTTTATCTTAGATATGAGGCACATTAGTATTTGTTTCTTATACATGTATAGTTATAGATTGGCATTTAAAATGAAAATAACTCTAGCAAAACCCGCAACCACCAGGCATCTCAAGGCTTTGATTTTATCAAAGTACAGTACAATCTCTTGAAACACCCCTTCACACGCAACCAGAGCGAACTATTACAAGGCATCAACAAAATGACAATATCATGAATCACATGTTTGACGTCGTGGGAGTAAAATAAGGCCATTACATAATTTTGACACTACACTAGTGTGGTAAAGCATTTACGTTGACGTATAAGTATAAGAGACCTTGGTAGAGCTAACTTGGTCTGTAAAAGGTTAAAAAAGAAAAAAAAGAAGAGTTTTCAGGAGGAAAGACTTACATGTCATGGAGAGAATATTACCTTTATGCCTTTCCAACTTGAGTTTATAAAACTCGCTGTATAAAATTGAATTAAAATGCTCGGCAGAGCCTCGTATTTTATTATTTTATTTAACTCGTTTAATAAAGTCAATATGAGAAGAACTATTGTAATATCCTCCATCATATTGAACCATTTCAAATGATACCTCGTCCTAACAGGCGAACGTATATCGTGGCTGAAAGCTATCAAGAATCAATGAATAATTCATTCAGTAATGACAATAAAAAGTGACGTGGGACAATAATAACGTTACTTCATTAACTGACATGTACATTATTATATTTGATTGATGTGTAAATCATTTCCTTTTAATCCAGGGTTTATACATCAAAACAGTGTTCACCTCTGCCATAGTACACGATCGTAATTGTGAGCCGTCACGTCAAAGAATTTTTCAGAAATGTTGTTTTCAAATGTTATGTTGCTGAGAAAAGTATATCTTAAGATATAGAACTGAATGTTTGACTACAGAAATAATAGCACAATACTGTATGACATGATTAGCACGTTTATAGTTAAAATGTGCATACCGCAATTTTGAAACACAAAAACTAAGTACTATTATTTGTAACCGCCATCGAATCAAGGTTGGAAACAAAATGAATCAATGGCTTCTACGTAATATTCATTTATACAAAAAGATGTGTAGTCTGCGAACTTTTTCAAAACTATGTCTTCTGCGCTAGATTCGCAGTAAGATACGAAATAAAAGAACTGTTTAAGAAAAGATATAAATTCATTTAAGTCTCACTAGGCATGGAAAGAAACATTAAAAACGATGTAGCTATACTAATCATGTCACCCTTTCATGAAATAAATTTCTGAAAATGTTGGATTAAATTAAAATATTATTTAGATGTTAAAGTTTTAAAATTTTACGATACTGGTAATGTTGATATACAACTGGAGACATGCTTTGTTGTTGTTGTTCCTAAATTGTAACTACCAGGTATGTTCATGTCTGACACACTGGCACCAGAACAGAAATAAAATGCAGCTGTACATGTTATACCCTACCCCTAGGTATAATATAGGAACCATGGTCATGGATTGTTTTATTTGAGAAATGTAGCTTGAAATGGGTTAGTGTATTTTCCCGTTCATGACCATGGTTCTTATAGTATACCTAGGGGCATTTTATTTCTGTTTTGGCGCCAGTGTGCACAGCAATCGATGACTTTAAATAGTATTCGTAGTAAAATGATCAATAGAATGTTACATTACATGTTTTGCAGTCAAATCGAATTATTAGAGTGAAATGTATCTGATATTTTCACAGTGAAAAATATCGTATGTATTTTTCACTGATAAGAAACTATTGATTGGGAAATGTAGACAAAATATGAAATAAAAAGAAAATTTGTTTGGTTGTCGTGTGAGATCAAATATCTTTCACGAATGAAAACCGTATCTTACATTTATGCCACTCGTGAAAATATTGCATCTGGTGTTCACTCGTCAAAGATATTTCAATCTTTCTCTGAAACAAACATTTATCCTCTATACAACCATATATTTAATTAAAATGATGAATATGTCTTTTATGTTGCAGAGTACCAGCGTGAATCGTATAGAACCCGGGAAGCGACCGCGCTCGTCAATGGCACCCTGTATTGTTGTCGATAATCAAGACAATGTTAAGCTGGTTACCGGCGGAGCTGGCGGATCAAAAATTGCCACCTCTGTGGCACAGGTACCAGCATTTAAACTAAAGAATGATTTTTTATGTTTTGGTGGGATTAACGTCCGTTTACAAAACTAGTTCTTTTATTTAGTGTTCATTTTATAGTGTTCTCTGTTCTCTGTTCTCCGTGTGTCATTTAGCAAATGACTTCAGTCTCACGTGTGTAGTAAAGAACTTCGGTTCGACCAGGCACCGATCTCATTGATCGAAATATAATTCTCCGGCTGCTTAGTCTCATTTCAGTTGTTTTTTTTTTCGCAGGGTAGAATCCATAAAATTGGTTGAATTTCGATTAAGCATGAAATAAAAATAAACCTTGTTTGTTTTACATTTAGGATTTAAATATCTTTTACTTGTGAAGACCATAGCTTACATTTTCACGAGTGGTTATGCTAAACATAAATCTGCTGTCTCTGATGTTCACTCGGTCAAAAATATTTCGATCTTACTCTGAAACAAACATATACTAACTCTCTGTTTATCTGTTTATTTTTCAGCTGATAGCAAAAACCTTACTGCTCGGTATGCCGCTGAACGATGCAGTTGACTCGAAAAGACTTCACCACACTTTGAAAGACAATCAATTGTCCCTGGAAAAGGGCTTTCCGGAGGTATTATCTGACACTTCTTTTTATATTTACTTATCTTTCATTTCATCATTTCGTTTTTGCAAAAACGAAAATCGTCCAGAATATACGGGTATGAAAATGCCTACAGCCATTTTAATATTCGGCGAAAAACAAGAAGATGAACACATCTGTACTCAAATTATACATTTATTTCGTTTATCAATACATTATTGAAATGTATTCCAATTAATTATATTTGGCTATATTAGAACGATCAAATATTTTATAATAACGTTCTGAGTAGTGCCGGCGTAAAGGAGACAACTCCACATCGTATCTTTGTGCTGACATATAATTCGTCTCTCTTGTTTGATGTCTTGCTATTTTCTTTCAGGAGATAAAGAGACTATTAACTGAAGAACGGGGACATAGATCTAGTTATTCCAGTAGTAATATATTTTCTGTAATTGAGTCTATATTAGTAGACGATAAAGGGGCACTACTTGCTTACGCGGACCCGCGAAAACTGTCAGGAAAAGCAAGTTACATGTACACTACTGTGAAACAGAAAAGTTAATACACGCGTGTGGTGACTTCTTGTGATCTCTTTAGATTTTGATCAGCATTTGTAAAGGCATTTAAGTATGATACCATTCATCTCGGAACAAATCAACACACAACGGCTTATAGTGCTTATCAAGGTGGCATCTGATTAGAGTTAGCTTTTGTTCTGCTTTTAGTTTATCTTATTGATAAAGTTGACGCATGCGCATTTATAAGAAAGAGTAACGGTGGCATTCAGTGCAACTAACGCTTGCCAGGGTAGATGTCGACGTAAAAAAGTCCAACAAGTAAATATTGAAACAGACATTGCAGAGACAGGTCATTCACTAGACATGCTCACTTACTTTCTGTTCTATAGAATGTAGGGACACTGGTCAGTACATGTATATACTAAGTATAGTGACTTTTATGTTTTGTTCCTTTAGAAAAATCTCTTCTGGGAACTCTAGTATAATTGGTATAACCTTATTTGTTGGTGCAGTTTTCATGCTAATGTGGAAGCTTCTATACAAATAGACTACTATGAAACAGACCGTGACAAGAAATCGGAAGTTAGGTGTT
Source organism: Mercenaria mercenaria (assembly GCF_021730395.1). Classification (NCBI taxonomy): domain Eukaryota; kingdom Metazoa; phylum Mollusca; class Bivalvia; order Venerida; family Veneridae; genus Mercenaria; species Mercenaria mercenaria. The sequence continues at coordinate 549,765 of NC_069377.1, read as the reverse complement.
GTGTTCATATATGTTGACTGACTGCTAGTACCTTTGACGGCTTCAGCGGTTCGCATAAAATGGTTACAGTTTTTGTGACTGAAGACCCGTAAAGTGACAAAATTGCTGCACAATTCAAGGAGAACAGAAGATATGTTTAAATAAATGTAAACATAATTTATCGTAATTTTCATCACTATGTTTGTAAATTTTAAATGACCGATGATGCTTTTATACAACTTGAATGTAAAGAATAAATTATTATTTATATTGCTGTTTTCTTTCTTATAATGTAATTGACATATTTTATTTCTTTATTTCATGCGATATGTGAAAAAAATGAAAAAGAATACTGTCAGAGTACAAACTAACAAAAAGGTCTCATTTGAACAGTCTTTCTTCTGTCAAGATATGAAACTATGTAGTCAAGAGTTATCTGTATGAAACGTGCTGTTTCCATAATGGTTCGTCGGAGGGAGCAGTAGCTGCTCCCATCATGGTCCGTCGGAAGGAGCAGGAGCTGTTCCCATCATGGTCCACCGGAGGGAGCAGGTGTTGTTCCCATCATGGTCCGTCGGAGGGAGCAGGTGTTGTTCCCATCATGGTCTGTCGGAGGGTACAGGTGTTGTTCCCATCATGGTCCGTCGGAGGAAGCAGGTGCTGTTCCCATCACGGTCCGTCGGAGGGAGCAGGAGCTGTTCCAATCATGTTCCGTCGGAGGGAGCAGGAGCTGTTCCCATCATGTTCCGTTGGAGGGAGCAGGAGCTGTTCCCATCAAGTTCCGTCGGAGGGAGCAGATGCTATTTCCATCATGGTCCGTCCATCATGGTCCGTCGGAGGGAGCAGGAGCTGTTCCCATCATGGTCCGTCGGAGGGAGCAGGTGCTGTTCCCATCATGGTCCACCAGAAGGAGCAGGTGTTGTTCCCATCATGGTCCGTCGGAGGGAGCAGGTGTTGTTCCCATCATGGTCTGTCGGAGGGAGCAGGAGCTGTTCCCATCAAGTTCCGTCGGAGGGAGCAGATGCTATTTCCATCATGGTCCGTCCATCATGGTCCGTCGGAGGAAGCAGGTGCTGTTCCCATCATGGTCCGTCGGAGGGAGCAGGTGCTGTTCCCATCATGGTCCACCGGAGGGAGCAGGAGCTGTTCCCATCATGTTCCGTCGGAGGGAGCAGATGCTGTTTCCATCATAGTCCGTCGGAGGGAGCAGGAGCTGTTCCCATCATGGCCCGTCGGATGGAGCAGGAGCTGTTCCCATCATGGTCCGTCGGAGGGAGCAGGTACTGTTCCTATTATGGTCCGTCGGAGGGAGCAGTAGCTGTTCCCATTATGGTCTTTTTGTCGGAGGAGCAGGTGCTGTTCCATCATGGTCCGTCGGAGGGAGCAGTAGCTGTTTCCATCATGGTCCTTTTGTCGGAGGGTGCAGGAGCTGTTCCCATCATGGTCCGTCGGAGGGAGCAGGAGCTGTTCCCATCATTGTCCGTCGGAGGGAGCAGGTGCTGTTCCCATCATGGTCCATCGGAGGGAGCAGTAGTTGTTCCCATCATGGTCCTTTTGTCGGAGGGAGTAGGTGCTGTTCCCATCATGGTCCGTCGGAGGGAGCAGTAGCTATTCCCATCATGGTCTTTTTGTCGGAGGGATCAGGAGCTGTTCCATGGTCGTCGGAGCATTTTCCCATCATGGTTAGGAGGAGACCGTCATCAGTTTGTGGGGAGCAGGTGCTGTTCCACAGTCGTCGGGAGAGTGTTCCACATGGTCATCCGAGGGCAGGAGTGTTCTCATGTCGCCGAGGACAGAGCTGTTCTTCAGTCGTAGGAGAGGTCCTTCCTTATGTCCGTCGGAGGGAGCAGGTGTGTAATCATGTCGTCGGAACAGTGCTGTTCCAATCATGGTCCGTCGGAGGGAGCAGAAGTCCATCAGGTCTTTTTTCGGGAGCAGGTGCTTTCTCAGTCTGGGACAGAATGTTCCTCATGTCCATCGAGGGAGCAGGAGCTGTTCCATCATTGTCCGCCGGAGGGACCAGGAGCTGTTTCTTTCATGGTCCGTTGAAGGGAGCAGGTGCCGTTCCCTTCATGGTCCGTCGGAGGGAGCAGGTGCTGTTCACATCATGTTCCGTCGGAGGGAGCAGGTGCTGTTCCAATCATGGTCCGTCGCAGGGAGCAGGTGGTGTTCCCATCATGGACCGTCGGAGAGAGCAGGTGCTGTTCCATCATGGTCCGTCGGAGGGAGCAGGTGCTGTTCCATCATGGTCCGTCTGAGGATTCCGAAGCAGGTGCTGTTCCATCATGGTCCGTCTGAGGATTCCGAAGCAGGTGCTGTTCCATCATGGTCCGTCTAAGGATTCCGAAGCAGGTGCTGTTCCATCATGGTCCGTCGGAGGGAACATGTGCTGTTCCCATTTTGGTCCGTCGGAGGAAGGAGGGTATGTTTCTGTTGTGATATTTAACCATTGACCTAACCATTTTAACTGGTAATAGGACAGGCAATTACTGAAAACAAGTATAAAATACTGGTCAACACGTGAGTAAAATTTATATTTTATCTTATATTTTTATTGATAGAACTTTTTTCGAAAATTGGAGAATGTAGTTCCGTGTAACAACACTTGTACTACAGGTTGGCTGCTATTTCATTAAAATATTATGCAAGTTGTGGTGTCAGGAGCTTTTCTCCCGAATCTGACAGTGGCATATTTTCATATCAGCCAGTATCGAACACCATTCCGATGAATAGATACACTGTAAGAACATACCTGTGCATGCAAATGGTGTAGAAATGAATTACACGTATTCCCATACACCAACGAATTACGAAAAACACAGTAAAGTTAAAACACTACTATTTTTGAAAGTGGTGGCGCTATCACTCAAGTGGTGGCGCTGTTGTATAAGACTAGTGGCCAGTATATTCAATTTTAATAAATGAAATATCTGTCTGCAAGCCACGGAAATTTCTACAATAATCGATGTTATCAACCTATCCCACACTATACCCAAATTACGTTACTCAACAAAATACATGTAGTAACCTCTACGTGATCGCAAAATAATCTACATGTATATGAATTCAGATTGTACATCTAAGCTCTATTGATTAATCATATTTAATTGACTGGAATTTAAAACGTACTGTACTCACTTTTTCAGGAAGAATTGTAAGGTCTTTTGCAATGACATGCAAACGACGTATAAAAACAAAGGGAAGTAACATTCAGAACCTTAATATAAAAAAAAATTCTACACTATCTTCAAATTATTTCCTGGACACAAATCTTTGTTTGAAATAAAGGTATTGCTACTATTTTTCTTGACCTGAATTTAAAATACACTTACGTTTGTATTTAAGTACAATATTGCAAGGTTAGAAATAATTTTACATTAACATTTTAAACAAAGGAAAATATTTACTTTGACTACAAGAGTCCCAAGGGTCTGTGAGTATTTTGTTCTTTTTTGTTTCTTTGATAAAGAATGTTTCATAAAGGTAAATAAACTATGATCGTGTTTTTCTTTCTTTAATAACATAATTCATTGCAGGAAAATAATCAGTTAGAGAATATTGTGTTTGTTTTGTTCCGGACGCGTCAGCAGTTCGTATTATTGAATGCCGTAACAGCACCACCACTACTGTATAGCGCCATCACTAGAGTTGTAGCGCCACCACTTTTAAAAATCCTGGTATATTTCTTTTAACCCGGGATTCTATTATTCATGGTGTGTGCGTATATAACTATTTATCATTTCTGCCTCATTTGCATGCGCAGGTATGTTCTTACAGTGTGTTTATTCATCGGAATGGTGTTCGAATACAGGCCGATATGAAAATGTGCCACTGTCAGATTCGGGAGAAAAGCTCCTGACACCACAATTTGCATATTATTTTAATGAAATTACATCCAAACTGTAGTAAAATTGTTGTTACACGGAACTACATTCTCCGATATTCGAAAAAAAGTTATATCAATAAAAATATAAGATAAAATATAAATTTTACTCACGTGTTGACCAGTAGAAACGGGCGAGCTGCACCACGGAAATGTCGATAGCTCTTTTCCTTACCACCACAATTTGGTGGTGGCGCTAGCGTTTAGTAGCCGTGTATTTTGATACATCTTTGATACCGTGGGTGTGAAATCAAGTAACATGGTTTTGATATTATACCAACTGGTGTAATAATATTTTGACCTTGACCTTGTATTAGGCATTGAAGTTGATAGAACTGATTTTGTCAATTATAGGCAAAGGAAAAGAAATTTTGATGTTTCAGCAGAAAATGTCATAATTCGATAAAATAATCCTTTCCGCTTCGAATTTATCAAAATTGCTAAACTTGAATTGTGCCCATTGAACATGGATATCCTCACATACCGTGCTATTCTCTAACTAACGAAGTTTTAGTACAGATCATCTTCACTTGGATGATGATCGAATAAAAGTTTGAAGCAAACATACATGTGAGGTGCATTTAAGCAATTTTGAATCAATTCCTTCAAAACGTTTATGGAATTTGAAAACACCAAGTTTCTTCACTGTGGTCTATTTTATGAAATTAAGAAAAAGCTATAATTCTAGAAAAAGTAGCAAAAGAAAAAAATCTATTACGTATGGTCATCTTTTTTCATCTTTTTATCTAGGTCTTTCATCTGTGAATCTTTCAGTAGTGTTTGAGGAGTTGGGCACACACGACTTTTCTCTATATTCTATTTAGCAAAACAATCAAAGGCCTATATCTGTGGTAAAATAGACACAGCAAATATTCCTTCCTTTATATGCATCAAGCTTGTTCATCTTTGAAAGTTTGAAGCAAATCAGGCTAATAGTGTAGAAGAAGTAGGACACACAAGCTTTTTCTCTATATTCTATAAAGCACAACTACCAAAGGGCCATCACTGCAGTAAAATAGTCACAGAAGTAAAATCTTCCTTTATAGTCATCTACACATCCATCTTCTTATCTGTGAAAGTTTGAAGCAAATTAGGCTTATAGTGTGGGAGTAGTTGGACAGACAAGATTTCGGGACGTACGGATGTACGGACAGCAGCAACGCTATATGCTCCCCCAGCACACACATACACATTTATGTGGGGCGGGGCACATAAAAACTGATGAACTCGGCTGAGCCTAGCATTATATTATTAATAATCTCAGTAAGAAAAGACATTTATGTAAGACCCTTTATGTAATACCGACCCGTGGAGACGAACCAGAATGAGATCGTAGTGTCTTTAATTACGAGAACAATCCTGTTTTTAAGTTCAGGGTACATTTAAACGGAACTTGGAGACCAGTACGAATACAAACACTAGCAAATGATTGGACAGTTCATATAACATTAAACTAAATAACAAATGTTATTATTTACACGTCATATCTGTTTCAAATGCCTGAAAATATACAACTTAACAACTTGATAACAGTTTATGTTGAGTCTGCGATGGCAAGTTGGAATAAATCTCGACCGTTTTAGTTAGCGTTTGTCTTTAAGCAAATCGCGGCCCAATCCGTACACATTCACACTCCTACGACATATTAGTTATACAGAAATACACACTCTTATATTACATACGCAATTTTCAGCTTCAGTGTTACTTGATATGAAAAGATTACCGATTTTGGTAAACTCATTCTCTTGAAGATTGTTTCACAGAGTTAAATGTAGACTAATGAAGCTGAAATGTAAACATTTATTTAGCAAAAACAATGCTCATTTTTACAGATCTAAATATCCTACAAACTTGGCAACCGGTAAACACATACAACTGGCAAAAAGTCTACTCCGTAGTTACACCTTGAATACTAAGCGTTTTGAATGCTATAAAAGGGAGATAATTATGTCAAACAAGAGGGTCATGATGACCCTGGATCGCTCACCCGAGTAATATGAGCTACATGTTTCAAATGTCAAACTGAATTTTTTTTGAAGATTTTCCAATGTACAATCAAGTACCCCCTGGGGCGGGGCCAATTTTACCCCGGGGGGTCAAAATTTGAACAAAATTTGTAGAAGTCTACTAGGCAATGTTACATATCAAACATCTAAGATCTAGGCCTTCTGGTTTATTTTTTAGCAAATTTATGAAGATTTCCCTATGTACAATCAAGTAACCCCTGGGGCTGGGTCAATTTGATCCTGGGGGTCAAGATTTAAACAAATTTTGTAGAGGTCCACTAGGCAATGCTACATGTCAAATATTTAAGCTCTAGGCCTTCTGGTTTATTTTTAGAAAATTTTGAAGATTTTTCTATGTACAATCAAGTAACCCCATGGGACGGGGTCAATTTGACCCCGGGGGTCATGACTTGAGCAAATTTTGTAGAAGTCTACTAGGCAATGCTACATATCAAATATCTAAGATCTAGGCATTCTGGTTTATTTTAAGATAATTTTTGAAGATTTTCCTATATAAAATCAAGCGACCCCTGGGGCGGGGGTCAATTTTGTTCCCCAGGGGCCAAGGTTTGAACAAATTTTGTAGAGGTCCACTAGGCAATGCTACATGTCAAATATCTAAGCTCTAGGCCTTCTGGTTTATTTTTAGAAAATTTTGAAGATTTTTCTATGTACAATCAAGTAACCCCATGGGACGGGGTCAATTTGACCCCGGGGTCATGATTTGAAATATTTTTTGTAGAAGTCTATTAGGCAATGCTACATGTCAAATATCTAAGATCTAGGCCTTCTGGTTTATTTTTAGAAATTTTTTGAAGATTTTCCTATATAAAATCAAGTGACCCCTGGGGCGGGGTCAATTTTGATCCGGGGGTAATAATTTGAACAAATTTTGTAGAGGTCCACTAGACAATGCTACATGTCAAATATCTAAGCTCTAGGCCTTCTGGTTTTTTTTTTTTGAAGATTTTCCTATAGAAATCTATGTAAAATCAAGTGACCTCTGGGGCGGGGTCAATTTTGACCCCGGTGTCATGATTTGAACAACTTTAGTAGAGGTCCACTAGTCAATGCTACATGTCAAATAACTAAGCTCTAGGCTTCTGGTTTCTGAGAAGATTTTTTAAGATTTTCCTATGTAAAATCAAGTAACTCCATGGGGCGTAGTCAATTTGACCCCGGGGGTCATGATTTGAGCAAATTTTGTAGAAGTCTACTAGGCAATGCTACATGTCAAATATCTAAGATCTAGGCATTCTGGTTGATTTTAAGATAATTTTTGAAGATTTTCCTATATAAAATCAAGTGATCCCTGGGGCGGGGGTCAATTTTGACCCCGAGGGGCCAAGATTTGAACAAATTTAGTAGAGGTCCACTATGCAATGCTACATGTCAAATATCTAAGCTCTAGGCCTTCTGGTTTATTTTTAGAAAAATTTGAAGATTTTTCTATGTACAATCAAGTAACCCCATGGGACGGGGTCAATTTGACCCCGGGGTCACGATTTGAAATTTTTTTGTAGAAGTCTATTAGGCAATGCTACATGTCAAATATCTAAGATCTAGGCCTTCTGGTTTATTTTTAGAAATTTTTTGAAGATATAAAGCTCTAGGCCTTCTGGTTTATTTTTTATTTCTTTTTTTTGATGATTTTCCTATAGAAATCTATGTAAAATCAAGTGACCTCTGGGGCGGGGTCAATATTGACCCCGGGGTCATGATTTGAACAACTTTAGTAGAGGTCCACTAGGCAATGCTACATGTCAAATAACTAAGCTCTAGGCTTCTGGTTTCTGAGAAGAAGATTTTTTAAGATTTTCCTATGTAAAATCAAGTGACTCCTGGGGCGGGGTCAATTTTGATCCCGGGGTCATGATTTGAACAAATTTGGTAGAGGTCTACTAGGCAATGCTTCACACCGAATATCTAAGCTCTAGGTCTTCTGGTTTTTGAGAAGAAGATTTTTAAAGTTTTTCCTTTCAGTTGCCATGGCAACCAGAGTTCTGCATGGAATTCAATTCTTTGAACAATTTTTGTAGAGCTTTACCCAAGAAACATTCCTGTGAAGTTTGGATGAAATTGGCCTAGCGGTTTATGAGGAGATGTCGTTTAAAGTAAAAGTTTACGAACGGACGACGGACAGCGGACGGTGAACGATCAGAATAGCTCACCCTGAGCCTTTGGCTCTGGTGAGCTAAAAATGGAAAATGATCCTTTGGAAGCAAAGAATGCAACCAAGCAGAATAATTCCAGACTCGGCTTTACTGAGTCAGTTCATGAGAGGTGATGAAATATGCAACACCTATCAGGCCCTCTAGCACCGGCTTAAGCGGAACTCTATTACACATCAATTGAATGGACTTCATGATCCCAAAGGACCAGAAAATATACAACAGCACTGAAAAGCAAGTTTAACTGTATACCGTTTTACCTGCTGCATCACAAGTTATTTTCGAGATATTGACAAATGCACATTTTTCCTTTCTTCACATTATGTCTGTTATATGGCGCGTCCGGAAGAAAGTCGAAGTCATCTGCAAGTGTACTTGAGATCTCTGACAGATGCCTTTCAATTAATATATCAGCATACGTCTGCAAGAATTGTATCGCAAATCAACATTTATGCTAAACTCGAGTGGTACTTATCATATATTAGCATAGTCAAACAAGCGACCTTATTTTCAAATTGGCTTATGAGTAACAAATGACATTCAAATTAGTTTACATCCTTAAGAATAGACGAGTAGCCACTAGATTGATAATAAAGCATTGTTCACAACATTTAGAATATTTTCTTCCATGTGATAGTGATAAAACGATAGGAACGTCTCCAGAACAGACAGAGAGCTCCTTTTTATTCTAGCTACATGTATGTCAGTGTATATTTGGACAGACATCCTGGATCTTTAAAGTGTCCAGAGTATAATAACGATGCACGCGAGTACTGCTTTCATGGAAGGATCAGTACAGCCTCTTTGTTGGGTTGGAAACATCCAAGAGCATCTCAGATCTGGACCTCTGGATTGTCAGCTGTTTGGTTTAACGCGGGTTTACTACAACCACACTTTGATAAACATTATAATTTTATAATTTTATGTGTCTACAAAGAGCTTTCTTCTGCGACGTGATTGAATTTTACCTCAGGTGTCAGTGTCCGGTCGGCTGGAGTTAGGTTCCTTGCCTTAATGATTCCAACAAAGTACTCCTGAAACAGACATTCAACCGTAAGTTTTACACTGAAAGTTCCACAGTACAAATTCGACATCATGAGTGTCTACGACGAAAGTGTTCTATAGCCCAGTGGTTTGTTCACTGGCTTTATAGGCGTAAAGTCGTGTGTACGAACATACATCTGTCATTCATTCACTTATGTATACAATTTATATATACATTGTGTGTGATATGATGATTTTTAATGGTAAATTCTAAGTGAATATTATTTGTTGCTCAGATCTTCCTGTGATGCTTATAATTAATGTTTGATAATTATTCATTGTAACAAATTATTAGGTGAAAACTAATCATTGTAACCAATTATAGTGTGATAATTATCATTACTTGTGACATTAAATGTAAACAACTGCGTTTTAAAATAGTTTTCCTTACCTTGCATCTTGCTATATCATATCGCATCACATGTAGCTACACATTGTTAAGATTGAACAATGCAACTGAATTATCTAGATCTAAAATACATTTAAATGTATGTACAGTTTAAAGTTAGAAAAGAAGAGATTGATAAACATTTATATACATTTATTTCGATGCAATCAGCTGGCGATTACTAAACAACGATTCTTTTCGGGAGAATTCACTATTGTCAGATAATACTATGACCAGGTTGAAAGGAATTACCGGTATCTTTTTACAAAACCCTATAGCACTTGGTGGCATTTATGCAATTTTCAAGCATATGGCTGTATCTCTGATACACAATCATTTTTCATTCCTCTTTTTCACATGTTTGTGTTCGACTTTACCTGAACTAAACTTTATACCTAAAAGACGACGTCAAACAAAATTCTAGAATATTCGTCCTGCTTAAATACTATCGATCAATTATATGCAGCATTACAAAATGTATTTTATAGTTGTGTACTTTTCTGTACAATTATCCAGCTGCTCTTTTATCATAAAAAGAGAAGGTATACCTGCCTAAATATATAAACTGGTTTTATGAAAGATATTGTCCATCAATGCTGATCAGACCGCTGTTGAAATAAATACGACAGTTTGAAAATTTGGAAAATGTATGATCATGGAAGCATGCAGTTAAGTGTTGATGACTTCATTTGCGAATTCTTGCAAACAGATGAACTACAGAACAGTATTTTGAGTTTTAGATACCAATCAAAAAGAGAAGATGATGTTTCTCAGACATAAAAACAATTAAAATATATATCTAAAAACAGATTAAATCCACCATTTTGTTTCTGTTGCAAAATTAGCCGCCATTTTGAATTACGTTTGGCCACGGAAACAGAATGGCTTCCGTTTCTATCAAATTTTGAACATTGCAGAAATGTTGTTTTTCTCTGTAAGTAAAGTTATTCAATAATCTGATTAAAGGATACAGTTGGTTTCTTATTTCTTCTTCCAGTAAACAGAAGAAGAACGTTATTTTCAATACATTGTTTTCCCACCTTCCGCCACAGTTTTGCTTGTAAAGATACCTCACGCTGAAATTTAAAATATTCGATTTAATACATCTTTTATTTTTTCATTTCAACTTATATAACGTTCTGTATATTGTAAACATTTTGCTGCATTAAATTTCATTGTTCATCTAAAATGTTTTAGAATTGTTTATATTTAAACAAATCTTAAGTCTTATCAAACTGGTTTTAACTGAGTCAAGTTTGTCTTGAACTCTTTTATTTCATTTATAAAAAATCTAACTAAACCTCAGTATTATTGTGATGTTACAATACCATGCTTAATACTGAGGAGTAAAAAATTGTTTCCCGTTACCCTCCCGGCCCTATGTTTTCCGGCCCTATGTTTTGCCGCTGACCCCAGAAACATTTCCCGCGGACATCCATTGAATTCAAATATTTACAAATCATGCATGTAACACAACTTTCTGTATGGCTATGTGATATTTTTGGAATAAATCCAGAGCTATTTGTACTATGCACATGCCTGCATGATGGCTGGATTGATGCAACTGGGTATGTATAACATATGACCTAATGAACTCACAACAGTATCATCTACTATCAACATGCAATTATCCTATCAAGTTTTAAGGCAATAAGCCTTATTAATCAGAAACCGTTTGCAATATCAACGTTATTGTGACTATGACCTCTGCGATACAATACTGACCCTAAAACAACTTGGGTTATCTCCTGACCATAAGTACCCATCTTATAAAATCTGACGACTGTAAGCCGAAAAGTGCTCAATATATTGATCGGAAATCATTTTCAGTGACAATTACAGTGAACTTGACAACTAGGGGTCATCTACCGATAGCGAACACTCGTCAAAAAAAAAAGAAGAAAAAAAAAATATGCGGCCAATGTTGAGCGGTCAGAAACTACTTTGAGTGTCGAGGTAAATGTGTCCGTGATACTTAAAATATTAACGCTAAAACATGGACGAATCTTTTGTTGATCATGGGCAATCGTCCTATAAAGGGTAAAGATCGTAAGCTGAGTGCTCTTTGGTTATTGTGCGGACACCGTTTTCAGTCTCGATGTCAATGTGACATTGCCCTTTCAATGTGATCTTGACCGTATCAGAGATCACCAAAAGATCACAAGCAATCGTCTTATGACATTAGAAAGCAGTAGACCAAAAGTTGCTTTGCTAATTGTGAGGAAACCATTTTATTTTACCCGAAGACAACAGACAAGTGTCGTATGAAGTTTGACGGCTTCAAGTCAAAGCGGTAGAGGCTGTAAAAGTTCTCCTCATACTTGGACTCAGTGCTGTTATATTTTCGGTTCTTTGGGATCATGAAGGGAAGTGCATTCTGTTTTACTGTAATAGAATTCCGTTTCAGTCGGTAGGCCTACTCGGACGCGTGTGGGATTTTGCACATTTCGCTACCTCTCGTGAACTGACTCATTCAAATCCAGTCTGCTATTACATGTATATTGCTTGGTTGCATTCAATGCTTCAAACGACCTCCTTACAGAGTTTATCACTTCTAGAGCGGAAAGCGTTTTTCAATTCCGAAATCATTGTGACACTGACCTTTGACCTACTGACACCAACACAATATAGAACATTTGCTACCCAGAGGCAATCATCCTGTGAAGTTTGATTACAATAGGTAGTTATAAGTCAGTAATCACTTACTTGAAACCATATGATCTACAATGACGCAATGACAGACAACTGACCGAATGCACCGAAGAAAAAAACCCACTTACCTTCTTCCGATAGCAGATGTTTGGTATTAGACAGAGCGGAATCTGAATCGCTACAAATGACACTGGCATGAATATATACATCAGAAATGAAATTTGATAGCTCCAGAGCTCTTGTTCTCTCCCTCGTGTTGCTACATCCAAAATCCACGAGATCTTAGCTAAACAAAATATCAATATGTAGAGCGGAATTAAAAGGAAAGTCCACATGAAGTTTCTGCAACGACTTAGATAATCGTACGACCACATTATTGAATCTCTATTCAAGATATCAACAGTTTCCTGTAACAATTCTTCTGGTACCTGAAAGTAGAAAAGGTACCACCAATATGGTGATATAATATATTATAACATGAAACTTTATTAAGAAATAAATTATAGCAAAACAGTGCTTTATCACTATTTATACACGATGGGCGGTTATACGTCGGGCGTAATAATTTCACGAGAGCGACGTATAACCGCCCGAGTGTATAAATAGTGATAAAGCACTGTTTTGCTATAATTCATTTCGATTCTAGTATGTTCTTTCTTGTAAAAATTATATCAAATATGATGGAACTGTTTCTTTGTGCAAGTATGGCGCCAGTAGTAGGTATTTGTTAAAACACGCCAGGCAGAATTCAGTTCGAACGAAAATTATTGCGAATTATTTATAAATGCATAAATGCGAATAACTAATTCAGTATATGTATAAATTAATCAAAACATTTGTGCAATGTGACATTTCGTTTAAAACATGTTTTTACGTAAAATATTTCATGAACTTTGAAAGGGTTATTTCTTGATGCGTACATGGCGCTTAATATCACGTTGACGTGACGTCGACATAACATCGTTCTGATGATTAAAGCATTTTATCACATGTTTGACGTCGCGGGAGTGTAATAAAGCCATTAAATAAAAATGATAATACACTAGTTTATTTTATGCTCTTCAGTGAAATACTGAAATTTATCAGTGAAATAAAATTGATATTTTCAGTTTCAAACAGTGAAAATATCATTTTTATTTTTCACTGGTACGGAACTACACTTGAATGCGAAATGATATGAATTATAAATGATAGAAAATTCTTGCAAAATATTCTTCAGTAAAGGTATAAATGTACAAAAATAATAACAGGATCATAATATTTACATTCTTTTATAAATAAATGTAAAAGAAATCGGGAAACATAATAGAACTATTTATATTTTTTCTACAAAGATATTCTGACGTCAGATATTATTGACGTCATGATGCGACGCACGTGATGTTGCACGGACAAACTGGATATAATTTGGTTAAAACCGTTAAAAATGCATAAAATAAATAGAAAATTTGTTTGTTTCAGTGTTAGATTGAAATATATTTCACTCGTGAACACCATAATTTACATTTTCACTCGTGGCTGCGCCACTCGTGAAAATATTGCATATGGTGTTCATGATCACTCGGTGAAATATATTTCGATCTTACACTGAAACAAACAACTATCCTCTATGTAATAAAGCTTTGACGTCGACGTCATTTATAGTAAAGGAGACGTTGGTCAAATTGTCTTGTTTATATAGTACAAGAAAGTCGAATTTTTGATGTGTCGACAAAAAAGGCTAACATGTGATAAAAAGATAACCATATTAGAATATGTATTAAACCAATTCTGTTTCATGTACATTCATCAATATAACAGAATCGTAAAAGAATATGTCTTGTACCCAGTAAATAGATAGCAAAAATTTAAGTTGTAGCACAAGTTATGTTCACATAGTCGAACGTATAATTAAGACATTCCATAACTGTGAACAAATATCTGACGAAAATAAGAATATGTCGAAATTCCACAAGCCACCTAAAACAACAAAAATGAAGATGATGCAGTCCCTGTTCTTGGACCATCTCGGTGTTAAGATCAGTCTTCTAAAGAACCGTATTTATAAATTTAGTTTTCAGATGTAGACTTTATGGAATTTTCTGTACAACTGTATCAGTTTCAAGGTGATTTAATTTAGGTTATAATTTGCTATGATTTTTCAGTGTTGCAAATTGAATTCCGGACCATAATTTGAATTTAACTGACTTTGGACTCAGTGTTGTTATATTTTCTGGTCCTTTGGGACTATGGAGTATATTCATTTTTACTATAATAGAATTCTGCTTTAGCAGGTGCTAGTGGGCGTTAGTTGTGTCGCACATTTCATTACCTCTGATGAACAGACTCAGTCAAACCGAGTTTGCTAATTATGTTTGCTTAGTTACGTTATCTTCTTTTATATTTTATTTCTTTATACTACTTGGGTCAACTGACCACTATTACATACGTTATAAGATAGCATTGGCCCCATATTTCAACTTTGCGGCGTACAAAATATTCCCGCTAGCAACAGAATATGCATTTGGTTTGCTTCGAATGCCAGAGTCTCTCCGACGAAGGCCGATGTGAACCAGTATCACGAGACAGGCAGTAAGGCAAATCATACATATTCTTTTTAAAAATGCGGCTAAACTTTGTAGTTAATACCAGTGAAGGTTGTAATTCACCACAAGAAAAATTTTGCTATCTCGTTTTGAAAAGGCCACACCAGAAAACCATAAACAAATATGAAAATTGACTTATTAAATGAGCGCTGAAGTTGTAATACAATATTGCTACGTCCTCACGTGAAATTATTTCCACAAAAATATCTCTTTAAGTAGAGACGATATTTACAGCAAATGAATGGAATTCGCCAATACATGTACGACCGGTTCTGGTGTGATCTATTTACTATTGTCCGTAAGTATTGACCTGGCACTCATGAATATTCCGTATGTTTCCGTAAATTAATTTTCGGTGTACGAACCCAAACAATGACATAACTATTGAAAAGCCAATTATATACCATCATGTATCATGTGCAGATATAGCTGTGCGTACAAAGCGTTTTTGCCACTACATGTAATCTCAGGGCTGAGTGTTCGAGTCCTCTGTCTGACATTTTATTTTATTATGATTATATCTGTAAAAGACGGAAACTTGTCACACTTATCATGTTTTATCAACGAAATACTCTATCTATTACCATTCTTCTACGTGCATAAAACCGTTCTACAAAATGTCGTTTAAAATCTTCAGGACCGGACAAGCATTCATTCATTCAACGGACAATTCTAAACTGATTATTTTGATAAATCTATTTTCAGGACACGAATATCACGTGAAATAACAAATGAACGCCCGAAAATATTGGCGGAGATTAATGAGTGCCAGGTCAATACTTACGGACAATACTTGTTTTTGTTTGTTTCTTTTGTGTTTAACGCCATTTTTCAACAGTATTCCAATCTTGTAACGGCGGGCAGTTAACCTAACCAGTGTTCCTGGATTCTGTACCAGTACAAACCTGTTCTCCGCAAGTAACTGCCAACTTCCCCACATGAATCAGAGGTGGAGGACTAATGATTTCAGACACAATGTCGTTTATCAAACAGTCACTGTGGCAACGTTAAATGTCACAACGCCGTTAAATGTCGCAACCACCGTTAAATGTCACAAGGTTGACGTTAAATGTCGCAACCACCGCTAAATGTCGCAAAATCGTCTGCCGCTAAATGTCGCACCTTTAACGTTAAATGTCGCAAAAATTTGCCCACCGTTATATGTCGCAACACCAACGCTAAATGTCGCACTTTCATTTGACACTATGACTATCAATTCCGTGTGTATATTACTTTTTTGAGGGAAGAAAAATTAACAGGTTTATGTAATACAAATAATTATCTTAATGGTAAGCGTTGTTACGTATAGCAACAAGTGGGCCTTGTTGGCCCTAGATCGCTCACCTGAGTTCCACACCTTGCTTGAACAGTCACGCAAGAAAAATATTTATTATTTTGTAATAGGGCCAGTGTTTTAGGACAGAAATATTCTGAGGTTTCTTCTAACTAAATACGATTTGGTAATGATGTTGTATGTTTGTGCGGTTTGGGTATGGGTGAATAACGACACAGAAATCTAAGACACAAACACGCAGCACCAAGACAATTAATAGAAAATATAAATATTTACATTTCTGAAGGGGGGTGGGGAGAGAGAGAGAGAGAGTGGGGGGGGGGCGGGTATGTGTGGGTAGGTGGAAAAGTAGGATAATTAGGGGAATGAACTTGACGAACTATCATTGTCTGAACTGTGGTCATCCTTAAGTAAAATCCCGAAGGATAGCATAATATGGCTCCTCGGAGACTTCAACATGCCTGATATCAACTGGGTCAATGAAACACTCAAACCAAATTGTAAAAATAGAAGTCTCTATGAAGATTTTATGGAAAAACTGTCCCACCTAAATTTGGAACAGATGGTAAAAGTCCCAACCAGGTTGTCCAATACCCTTGACCTCTTCCTTACCTCCCACCCATTCCACGTCCACCTCGTCAAGACACTTCCCGGCCTTGCAACCTCTGACCATGATATAGTATTTCATGAGGTCAAAATTAACAGAGGGCGACCCATCCAGCCAAAGAAACTAATAAAACAATATCGGAAAACTAACTGGGAGGCGATCAGATCTGACATGCGCTCATTTAGTAGTAGTTTTATTAGTAAGGCCCATACAAACCCTGATGAGGCTTGGAACTCATTTAAGGACAGCTTAAATGAATCTTGTATCAAGCATATCCCTACTAAAATATCCAAATCCCGTGCCGACTTGCCTTGGTTAACTCCCAGAATTATCAGGCTTATCCACAAGCGTGATAAACTCTATCACAAACTCAACAAATCCCCAAATCAAGCTAAGAACCAGAAACTGAAGTCCCTAAAATCCTATATACAAAGGCAAATAAGAGCCTCATACTGGTCATACATGGAAAACGTTATCTTTAGCCATGATTCCCAACCTGGTAGAAATAAGAAATTCTATAGTTAATCAAACATAACAAAAAAGAAAATGTCGGCATAGCCCCTCTCAAATCAGAAGGTTTCACCCATACTGATCCTGTCACTAAAGCAAACATCCTTAATAAGCAATTTGAATCAGTTTTCTCCCCACCTAAGCCCCTAAGCCTTAAACATTTGTGCTCCAAACTGTAAACATCCCCTTCCTCCCTAATGGACCAAATAAATGTAACTCCAGAGGGTGTTGACAAACTCCTTCTTGGCCTATCCCCACATAAAGCGTCGGGGCCAGATGAATTATCCCCCCGTGTTCTCAATGAACTTCATCAAGAAATCGCCCCCGTCCTTTGCCACATCTTCAATTTATCCCTAAATACAGGCATTGTCCCTCAAGACTGGAAAAAGGCAACAGTTGCACCAGTCCTTAAAAAAGGTCTCAAATCAAAACCCAGCAACTATCGACGTATTTCTCTGACCTGTATTGCGTCCAAACTCCTTGAGCACATCGTGGTTTCAAATCTTATGTCCTTCTTTGACAAACACAATATTATCAGCCAGTTCCAGCATGGTTTTAGGTCGGGTCATAGTTGCGAAACTCAGCTTATTAATTTTACCCAGGAACTTTATAGTAATTTAGAACAAGGCCAACAAACTGACGTCATCGTAATGGATTTTTCTAAGGCATTTGACAAAGTCGACCATTTGAGGCTAATTTACAAGTTACAATCCCTAGGTATTAGTCCCCAAATAACTAATTGGGTGAAATCCTTCCTCTCTAATCGTACCAGAAGGTCGCAGTTGAAGGTCACCTGTCCAGCGAACTTCCGGTCCTGTCTGGAGTTCCACAGGGGTCTGTCCTTGGGCCTTGCCTTTTCATTGTATACATTAACGACCTGCCTGACTCAGTCAAATGTAAAACCCGTATGTTTGCAGATGACTCCATTGTATACCTCACTGTCAAATCAAATAATGATAGCATAGCCCTTCAAGAAGATCTCCATAAATTAGAAACATGAGAAAGAGTCTGGCAAATGGAATTTAACCCCGACAAATGTGAAGTCCTTAGAGTAAGTAGGAAGAGAAATCCCTTTATATATCCCCACAGGTTACACAATACAGAGTTAAAGTCCACCTCATCAGCTAAATACCTAGGAATAACTATCTCCAATGATCTGAACTGGTCACAACACATAGAAAACATAACTTCTAAGGCAACCTCTTCCCTTTGATTTATTCAGAGAAATGTCAAGACAGATAACATAAAGGTCAAAGAAGCTGCATACACCACCTATGTCCGCCCCCAGCTAGAATACTGTTCAACTGGCAGAAAACCCTCATCCATAAACTTGAACGAGTCCAAAGGTCAGCAGCTAGGTATGTTATGAATGATTACAACTATACAAGCAGTGTAACTGAAATGTTGAAATCCTTAGAATGGAAAACTCTCCAGTACCGTAGGTTAAACTGTTCATTACTTTTGTTTTACAAAGTAAGGACCCAGACCGTTGCTATTGACCAAGGTTACTTGACCCCCATTAGAAATCTGAACTACTTGATCCCTTATTCCAGCACTCAATACTTTGCTAACTCTTATTTCCCTAGAACCATCCGTCTCTGGAAATCCCTCCCCACATCAGTCAAAGCTAGCCCCAGCCTCAGTATCTTTACAGAGAGGCTGGCGGTGGTCACTATGTAATTCTTCCATTCTGTCCTATTTTAACTGTAGCATACTGTCCTTTTATCTTTTACTTTTAATACTGTAATATACTAAATTTCTTTAACAACTGTTTCTCTGACAACGCCGACCAGTCATAATCGGAAATCGATTGTTGGTTGTACCGATGTAGATGTAGATGTAGATGAGACTAAACCAAACAATTTTAAGAGACTAAAAGTAAAATAATATCAAAATTCCTGCTTTACCTAAAAAATGTACAGAGGGCCACAGGATCGTTTTCCGCCATTGAAGCTTGATAGTCACCTTATGGTTTTAAATAAATTCCGTATTCCTAGACAATCCTATGAGGATAGGCTAGGATTAAGGAAGTATGTAACAGGCATCAAGTATATGTTAGAACATGCATAAAATTAATGATGTTTTAAACTTACTTATTTTACTTAAAACAGCGATTTTTCATGCCTGCCGTACATACGGGTGTTGATTTCGCCCGATTCTATTTGCACGGAAATCTAAAGTGTCAGGCAAAATCATATTATAAAATTTAAAGTATGAATTTTTTTTAAATCCTTTTTAGCTATCATTAAGAATATAATCCACTTTTGTCTGTCAATTTCAAAAACAAAAAAGAAAGAGAGAAAGAAAAACATTTAGACTTTAGTATGGTTTTGGAATTAAAAACTTATAAATACGGGTGTTGATTTCGCCTTTTTTTCGTGGAAAACTTGAGTGACAAACAAACTAATCTCATAAAATTTTAAGTATAGAATATTTTTATTTTTTTATTTAACATTAACCCTCATTTTCCTATAATATTTCCGCGCCGCCATTAATATATCGTATAAGTTTATACTAATCCAAAATGGCGGATCGATAACACAAACTGCACGTAACATGGTAGGCATGAAAAGTTTGCTATTTTCAGCGAAATATGTAAGTTTAAAACATCATTTATGCATGTTCTTACTTATTTCTGTAATCCTAGCCTATCCTCGTAGGGTTGTCTAGGAATACGGAACTTCCGTAATCCTAGAACCGGAGGCTAGGATTACGGTACCGTAATCGTAGCCACTGCCTTTCTATATGGGGAAGAAATGAACTTATGACTGGAACTGTCTGGCAAATCAACAGTTGTTGTTTGAAAAATGGACTCGATTCAGTTTTTTAGGGCCAGGCGCACTGTCTGTTTTATACTTCATGAAGGTAAGCGTCTGTTGATTTGATCACAAATGATCAAGTTGGCAAACGCTTTGAAATAAGATAACGCGCTAACATGCGATGATGTGGAAGTATCTTCAGTTGCCATTCTTTGTATTCTATAGTTTTTTGACTGAAGGAAACGTTAATTACTTTCATCAATCAGTTCCGAGACAAATATGAATTTAAGAAATTTTAGCTTTTGATTATGGTGTACAAATTGCTAAATATATATTTTATCATTGGAAGTGTCTAGTCATCTGGTAACTGGATGTCTACTACTGACTGAGCCTGAGTTCTAGGCGTTCAGTAGTCAAACTAATTTGACGTTGTCCTCAGAAATATTGAGATATTTTTTCATATGGGCAATATATCCTCACTCGCGTCAAACACTCGAAAGACCAAAATAGTTGAAACGATTTCCAATGAAACTTTCATCGCTGCTGACGCTTCACATTCCACTGGTCCAGTGCCTAAATCCGGACACTTTTGGAGGTTTTATGACGATAACTTTGCATTCCGAACCCTCACATGTATCACATTTCAAATGTATAATTTTAGGTTCTTTATGAATCTCTATGCAAAAGAACACAACGTTGTTTGAAACAAAGCAGTCAGATTCAGTCCTGTAAATGTATACAGACATCTCGTTCATCGATTGAAGTTTTATTACCTGTTAATCACGTGATCATGTTGACTAGTTTCTAAGTTAATGTATAACCGCCAGCTGTAGCAATCATATAATTTTATGCAATAAAATCCATCTTAGCGAAAATTAAAAGTTTACAACTTTTCTTACCCACATGCAGATTCTGTTGCTGTCGTTATACTCTTTGACACAACTGTGTACTATAATTACGCCGCGCCGATTTTATTTTATGAATTGCTTCCCTTGTCTGCAAAATGCTGGCATTTTCTTCTCTGTTGAATCATTTTTGTCGAGTCCGCTTCAGGAAGCCAAGACATAGTTGTCCAAATGGTTGTTCGGTGTATGTGTGTCAGTATGTGCGTGCGTCCGTGCATGCGTCTGTCCGGATTTGTTTGTCCGAACCATAACTTTGACATGCATAGAGCAATCTTGTTTATATTTGGCATGAATGTTAACCTCAGTGAGACGGAGTGTCATGCACAAACCCAAGGTTCCTATCGCAAAGGTCGAAGTCACACGTAGATGTCAAAGGTCAAATTCAATAACGACTTTGTCCGGAGCATTGCTTCTTCATGCATAGAGGGACTTTGATGAAACTTGGCACACCTGTTTACCATCATGTGACGGAGTGTTATGCACAAGAAACAGGTCCCTAGGTCTAAGGTCAAGGTCACACTTAGAGGTCAAAGGATACAAGAATGACAACTTTGTTCAGAGCATTTCTTCTTCATGCATGAAGGGATGATGTAACTTGGTATAAATGTTCACCACCATGAGACGGAGTGTCATGCATAAGAACCAGGTTCTTGGGTCTAAAGCCAAGGTCACACTTAGAGGTCAAAGGTCAGATACAAGAATGACTTTGTCCGGAGCATTTCTTTTTCATGCATAGAGGGACTTTGTAACTTGGCACAATTGTTCATCATCATGAGACAGAACCTAGAATTATTTCCCTTTGTTGTTACTATAAATAGCTTATATTGTAACTCTTTTTTATTACTGGTCAGAGATAAAAATCAGGACCACTTTTCTGTAGTACAACATGCATGTTACATCCAATTTTGAGGTTTATTTTGACCTATCTCTACTGGTAAGGATTTTTATGTGGACTTATATTTTTTTTTAAGATTTACTTCCCTTTGTTGTTACTACAAATAACTTATATTGTAACTTTTTGCAATCTTTTTTTTTATTTGGCATAAATGTTTGCCTCAATGCAACAGAGTGTCGTGTGCAGTTCCCAGTCCTTTTGACAGCTGACAGGCTTGACATGTTGCCCGTGGGCATCTAGCATAACAGAAATCGGTTAAATTTTGTAAATAAATACTGAGGGTTGTACAGAATTGTAAAGCATGTTGTTACATTTAGTTTTGATCAGCTAAGAAAAAGAATCATCTGCAACAGGCATAGTACCTCGTCGCACCTCAAATAACTGGCGTGCGCTGTATGGTGTCATCTCCTAAGACACACAATGTTTACTTCTGGCGGCGTGGATATTTGAAGGTAATTTTCTCTGGAAATACTTAAATTCACACACTGTTATTGACAACTGGGCATCAAAGCGTTCGTCTGCTTCGATCATGTTCATTCCAGTAAAAAATCACGATCGTAAAGCGTTTTGTGACGGTGTTTGAATTACTAAGCACCGTCCGGTTTAAGGCACTGGACCAGTATAGGTTTAAATGCCAATTATTTCACAGAATTGGCAATAAATTCAAATGCAGCTTACATTTATCAAAAGGGAATTCAATTCCTGATTGATTTATGTAAAAGTTATCAAAAAATATTCAAAATTACAAATGTTCTGGTGATTTTAATCTATGTATGTACTGTGTAGATTAATTAACATAGATCTACTGTTACTTCACAAGTGAATTAGGCCTAAAAATCCTTTGTTTCCGGTAACATGCTAAAAAAAGAATAGGGTAGGTAATTCGGAAATTTGTTTTTATTAGCTCACCTGTCACATAGTGACAAGGTGACCTTTTGTGATCGCGCAGAGTCCGGCGTCCGTCGTCCGACCGTCCGTCCGTCCGTGCGTAAACTTTTGCTTGTGACCACTCTAGAGGTCACATTTTTCATGGGATCTTTATGAAAGTTGGTCAGAATGTTCACCTTGATGATATCTAGGTCAAGTTCGAAACTGGATTACGTGCGGTCAAAAACTAGGTCAGTAGGTCTAAAAATAGAAAAACCTTGTGACCTCTCTAGAGGCCATATTTTTCATAAGATCTTCATGAAAATTGGTCAGAATGTTCACCTTGATGATATCTACTTCAAGTTCGAAACTGGGTCACGTGCTTCAAAAACTAGGTCAGCAGATCTAAAAATAGAAAAACCTTGTGACCTCTCTAGAGGCCATATATTTCATAAGATCTTCATGAAAATTGGTCAGAATGTTCATCTTGATGATATCTAGAACAGGTTCGAAACTGGGTCACCTGCCCTCAAAAACTAGGTCAGTAGGTCAAATAATAGAAAAACCTTGTGACCTCTCTAAAGGCCATATTTTTCATGGGATCTGTATGAAAGTTGATCTGATTGTTCATCTTGATGATATCTAGGTCAAGTTCGAAACTGGGTCATGTGCGGTCAAAAACTAGGTCAGTAGGTCTAAAAGTAGAAAAACCTTGTGACCTCCCTACAGGCCATACTTGTGATCTTCATGAAAATTTGTCAGAATGTTCATCTTGATGATATCTAGGTCAGTTTAGAAAGTGGGTCACGTGCTATCATAAAGTAGGTCAGTAGGTCAAATAATGGAAAAACGTTGTGACCTCTCTAGAGGCCATATTTTTCATGGGATCTGTATGAAAGTTGGTCTGAATGTTTATCTTGATGATATATAGGTCAAGTTTGAAACCGGGTCAACTGCAATCAAAAACTAGGTCAGTAGGTCTTAAAATAGAAAAACCTTGTGACCTCTCTAGAGGCCAAACCCTTGAATGGATCTTCATGAAAATTGGTCAGAATGTTCATCTTGATGGAATCTAGGTTAAGTTTGAAACTGGGCCATGTGCCGTCAAAAACTAGGTCAGTAGGTCAAATAATAAAAAAAACCTTTTGACCTCTATAGAGGCCATACTTTTCATGGGATCTGTATCAAAGTTGTTCTGAATGTTCATCTTGATGATATCTAGATCAAATTTGAAATTGGTTCAACTGCGGTCAAAAACTAGGTCAGTAGGTCTAAAATTAGAAAAATCTTTTGACCTCTCTAGAGGCCATATTTTTCAATGGATCTTCATGAAAATTGGTCTGAATGTTCACCTTGACGATATCTAGGTCATTTTCTAAACTGGGTCACATGCGGTCAAGAACTAGGCCAGTAAGTATAAAAATAGAAAAACCTTGTGACATCTCTAGAGGCCATATTTTTCAATAGATCTTCATGAAAATTAGTGAGAATTTTACTGTGATGATATCTAGGTCAAGTTCAAAACAGGGTCATGTACCTTCGAAAACTAGGTCAATAGGTCAGATAATAGAAAAACCTTGTGACCTCTCTAGAGGCCATATTTTTCAAGGGAACTTCATGAAAATTGGTCAGAATTTTTATCTTGATGATATCTAGGTCAAGTTCAAAACTGGGTCATATGAGCTCAAAAACTAGGTCACTATGTCAAATAATAGAAAAAACGACGTCATACTCGAAACTGGGTCATGTGGGAACAGGTGAGCGATTCAGGACCATCATGGTCCTCTTGTTTTTATTTGTCAGAGAGACTTTTCGGAAATTATTTTTGTTCAAAAAATGAAAACAAATCAGGGGGTAATGCCTTAAGAGCATCAGTAAGTTGATTACCAACATCACTAGCCATATTTAAAGCTTAAAAAGTGTAGTTTTGCATCTTTTTGTTAAAAAGTTAAAACAAAATATTCTCAAAGGCTATAAAAAACATTAATTTAGGGCCGGGTGAAAAATTTATGGTAGGTCAGGATACCAGAAACAAACAATGTCTTTTTTACGCCTTACTGATAAAACCAATAACTTTACATGTCACTGTGTATTTTGCTTTATATTTTCTGTTATTTTGGTCCTTCAGAGTTTTGATGTTAGTTTATACATATTTTTTTTTAGGTCGATTATGAAGAAAGTTCTACAACTTATATTAATCACTAGCTCTCGAGACCTCATTCCTGATGGAATCCATCGCCACGAGGGTATGAGAGTTTTGATGTTAAGATTGCCTGTCACAAATATAAAACAGTATGAATGTCAAATTATTTTGATGCGCCCTCCGGTGACAATAAACTTACTGATACCTGTTACTTACTAAAGATATTGATACTTTAGTGCAAACAAAATTTTGATTTGAAACAAGATTCAAGAAAAGCATTGGTTCCTGAGTAAACTTTAATTGAACATGTCTAAATGCCAGATTAAGCAAAAATATAAAAGAAACAATAAGCTTCTGAACAACAGAAATGGGTTGCCTGTGATGAGCTCGACTAGCTGGGCTTAGTCATCATTTTGGGGAGTAGGTGTTGGTGTTTGTGTGTGTGTGTCTGTTCATCTGTCTGATTTTGTCCGGATCATAATTTCTACATGCATCTTGTTTATATTTAGCATGAATATTTATCCAAGTGAAAAGATGTGACATGAATAAACCCCATGTTCCTAACTCAAAGGTCAAGGTCACAGTTGGGGGTCAAATTCTTTTTCATGCCTGGTTGGATTTTGATGTAACTTGGAATGAATGTTCACCTTTAATTTTGCAGTTGGCACTGCAGTTAAGTGCTTTTGCTTAATGTTCCTGATTACCAAAAACAGACAGTGTCCAATTTGTATGTTCTTACAACTCAATTTTAGTGAATTTTACCAGTGTGACTGAAGTATTTCTAGTTTTACAAGAAAACTATAGGTTTAAAAAATGCTGCACAGCAGACCTAAAAGTATTTATGAAGAATTCTCATCCTATTTCAAAATAATTACATAGGTAATTTCTTAAACTTGCACTTGGTTGAAGAATTTAATTTTGGATTAATCTCATGATTTTCAATTTCTTGAAATAAAATAGATAGAGCAAAATACATGCAGGCATAAATATACATTCTAATGTGTTACGTTTGTTTTGAATTCTTCTGATATTGTATTCCAAGTATTACAACATTTTGCTAAATCCTCTTCATATTTCAATGTAAGAATGCTACTTACACCATGTAGGAAGAGGTCTGGGTTTAAGGCCCAATGGAGAGTATTTTACTACTGGTATAAAAAAATCAAATGTAGGCTGGATAAAAACATACCAGTCCTGCTTTGCATAAAAAGTGACTAAAAGGGAAATGTAAAAATTATAGTGTAACACTCACCCATAATATACCAAAGTCAAAAGCTATACAATATGTACATAGCTTTAATATGTTTGTATTGTTATATTCAACAATAATATTGTTTACAGACAATAAATAAATATTGAATTGATTTCACAAAAAAGTAGGTTTAACTTAATATTACCTGTTGTGCAAGCTTTGAATTTTCAGTTCAGTTCTGTTAAAATCTACTTCTCGATTACCATTCAAGATACTGCTGTTATAGGATCGATCATAGGATGGTGAAATATGATTACTGAATGCAAAAGGCAAGCCGTCCGTTCCTATATCAAAAGTGAAGTTCACAAATATGGTTTAATGTCAAACTTTGTATGCATTTGTACACTAAAGGTTCCCCTGGTATTTACACATAATGTGTACAATCTGTGTTGTTCAGAGACAATCGATCCTCCAGTACTTTCAGTGCTTTGATCTATAGCTGGTACAAAACACAGTTACAGTCTTCGTGTCGCGTAGTTAAACATCCTATTGTGTAACAGGCCCGGATCGCGGCCCGAGCCGAACCCCCACCCAACCCCCACCCTTGTTGGCTTAGTAGTGACTTATACTCATCTAAGTTGCACCCGACTATTTTGGAAATAATATTTTCTTAAAATGTAGACCCAAAACGCCCCAGAGGCGAACATTTTATACTTATATTTCAAAATTCCCCAGGGGGAAGAACCCTTGACCATTTAAAATGAGGGGAGTACCCCTCCAGTACCTTAAAATTAAGACCAAAAAATGCACCAGAGGCAACCATTTTATACCTGTTTTTCGAACTTCCCCGGGGAGAGCCCCTGAGCCCTCGAAAATGGCAAGGATAACCCCTCCCATACACCAAAATTTTGAACAAAAAATGCAAAAAAATTCCAGCAATCCATACCTGTATTTAAAAATTGTGAAGGGGAAAAGACCCTAACCACCTAAAATAAGGGGAGTGCCCCTCTAGTACGTACCTAAAAGAAAATAGACAAAAATGCACCACAGGCCAGCATTTCATACCTGTACATAAAAAACTTTCCCACAAATACGGATAGAGGAACCCCGTACCTACCGCACGTCGCCGGTGACGCTTTTGTTTTTTAAACTGGTGCCCCCCCCCCCCCCCCCCCCACCACATCAACAATTTCTGGCCCTCGAGCTGTAACGAAATTCAGGTCGACTCAAGACATGCGATACAACGCGCGACAATACGGAGCGTGAGCTTAATATCTTATGAGCTAAACAGGACTCTGTAGAATTACATAGTTCAGACCTGAAATAAATTTAATACTGTGGCGTGTACTACGTTAGTGCTCAAACCTATAGATATAGAATATATAACGTATGTATGGTGCGGGACCACTGAAAAGCAAACGTGCAGATTAGAGTGAAAGGTCATTTCAGCCCGTCCCAAATCAACACATTGCATACTGATGCATGCAAGCATATATTACCCAATCTTATCTCTAAGTTGTAAAGACTGTTTAACATTTATTTTGCTGTGCGACATGTTGCGACATATAACGGTGGGCAAATTTTTGCGACATTTAACGTTAAAGGTGCGACATTTAGCGGCAGACGATTTTGCGACATTTAGCGTGGTTGCGACATTTAACGTCAACCTTGCAACATATAACGGTGGTTGCGACATTTAGCGGCGTTGCGACATTTAACGTTGGCACAGTCACGGAGAACATGCGCCCCGACCGAGGATAGAACTCGCGACCTCGTGATCCGTAGACCAACGCTCTTACCTACTGAGCTAAGCGGGCGGGCATATTTACTACTTGCACATGCATTTGATACAACATATGTTTCAAGAAGGACAAAACCATCATATCTTTGTGTTGAAGAATTTGTGATGTAAAAAAGCTATGCAAATGCCTTACTTCAACTCTGTTCTCTCTCAACTTTTCTATCAGATTGCTGTCCACTGCAAAACGGTATTTTGCTGGTCTATACGACCACAAGTTATCACGCTTTGCAGGAATGATATAACAATAGCCGTTTTCGTCTGAAATGTATAGAAATTAAAACGTAGCTTATTTTATGGACCCTTCATACATGTGTAAATTATAAATACGACAATATATTCTACATTTTATTGTTATATTCTCATAAATACGTGAACATTTTTGAAAATGCACATGACTTTGAAGACTCTATGTCTTTTAAATTGCATAGCAGTAAACAAAAAGATATAACACACTTAAATGTCACAACGAAAAAAATAACACAAAGTTGTATTTGCCTTCAGAAGTATCCACACAGCTGAAATAAATTTAATGAGGGGTTCTAGGTATAGATATATGACACAGTTTCTTTCGACAGAAACACGCAGTATAATAAAGTCAAGCGAGATTTTTTTTTCAGTAAATCACGAAGTTCCTACACACAGCTAAAATTTAATCACTAAAAACGTTCCTTGTAGATATTTTTTTTCTTTTTCTGATTTGTTTGTTTGTTTGTATGTAATGTTATTTATAGTCGGTACCGGTAACCCATAAAATCGACTCCTCCAGAAGACTGTTAGTAACGTTAGTGGGAGGATAGTGCAAGTAACAGAAGACAGTCCAATTCCAGAAGCTTTCCTGCTCCTTTAGCGTGCCAGGTGTAAATCGCCCATACACGGGACTATTATCCCAATGTTAGTAATTTCTAATTGGAGGAGCGGGGGCTCGAACTCACGACCCCTGGGTACGTAGTCAAAACAGTGTTACCACAGGACCATTGCGTCTGCTCTATTTTCTGAATTACCAAAAAGTGGTCTTTATATACTAGACTTTTGAAACACGCAAGAAGGTATTTGTCTCGGACTATTATAAAGAGGTGATTGACATTTCCTACTCTTAAAGTTTCCCTATCAATGGTGTAATAATTTGTAATAAGAATATGTCAATACTTAAAGATATATGCCAACTGAAAAAGATATGACAAAGAAGCTGCAAAAATGCGCATGATGACATGAAGAATAGAAATACTACATGAAAAAGATTTCACTCAAAGGTGTTATAATTTTTTCACTTGATATCTGATCAAGGAGAGACTTGCTTAAATCTGCCGAATAAGTGTTTTAATGACAATTAAAATGGTCACACAGAAGTATAGAAAACACTGAAAGTATACAAAAAGGAGCACAAAGAATGAATATTTTTCACAGAGAAACTAGAATTCTTATAGCATGAATAGTGAATAAAGCAATTATAAATAGTAAAAAGGATTTAAACTGACAGTGTATGTTTATTGTGACCATACCGAAACATTTACATCTGACGATCCAACAACGAAACATTTACAATCGCAACCCTTATATTCTGGTCAATTAACAAATAATTAAAACTACGATTTCTTTAAATTGCATCAATTTAAACTTAGACTAGTCTCAGTCCTTACAATTGCCAATCATAGGCTCTTCTTATATTTTATGTTAAATCACATCCCTTCATAACATGGGAAACTTTTCCTGCTGCCGAATGTAATACAGCCCGATATTCAACAGGTAATTAACAATTTATAAATGAAAGCTCTATTACCGTTAATATGTATGTAAACAAATCATCAGACTAGTAACTAGTCTAATTCAAACTCAACTTACGTATCTTGTTCCACGTCCTGATACTGAGTGGGAATAAACCGTCATCAGTAGCTGAAAACACAAGTAAATCCGGTTTGTATTTGTTTTAAAGACAAACATTTATTATATACCTATATAAATTCTGTAAAATATCGGCTTGTATTTCACAACTAAATATGAACAGATAGACAAACATTCCGTATTGCACCTTTTAAATTCCGTATTGTATGCTGCCGGACTATTTTCATAAATATGCATGACCCGACACATTTCTATAAATAGTGCACATAAAAACTTCACTAAGTTCCATTTATTAATATCGATAAACATTGAAGATTTCGTTCAAGAACAAAACAAGAATCAAAATGGTAAAGGTATATAATAAAAGGGTCATTATAACAGTAGCTAGATCTGGGACTTAGTATTCAGCTTTCGTGGATTTTGCAAGGTCGGATCACACTCGGCGCTTGCGCGCCGCGTGAGATCCGATCTGGCAAAATCCACTCGAGCCGAATACTGCGTCCCAGATCAATCTACTGTTATAATAACCCTATTTTATTTTATAAGCCTCATAACTAGAATTGGTGTATATAACTGAAGACATTAAATTGTTCATCCCAAACTTGATGATATGGTGTGTTCGGGTTTAACGACTTTTTCAACAATTTTTCAGTCATATAAACGACGGTAGATATTATGGGTTTTCCATATCAAACTATAGCTAAGGCGAGCATAGGGTATTGATGTGATGAACCATCTTGATTAACTTGTGAAGGTAGTGTAAGGATATTACAGACTACATATGGTGAAAAAATACATTGTTTGCTTCATTGGGGATAACATAATTAGTGAGACAAACGGCACAAAATGCTCACTTGGGAATCTGAAACCACAAAAATTAATATCTTACAAAAAAGCCAGGTTCCGAGAACGTTATTCAATCAAACTACATAGGATAATGAACGAAATTCATAGTTTATTCGAGAAACGTAGTTTATCAAATGTAAACCATGGTTTAACGGTCGATATATTAGGATTAAAAAATCAACCATGAATTTCGGGTGTGAAACTGCGTTTACGAATCTTGAACCCCTGTATATGAATGTGAGCCTAGGTCTATGTTCTTGAACCATAGTTTACAGACGAACATGGAAATCGTCCAATAATTACATGAACCCAGGTTCACAGTCGAAAAACTAGGATTAATGCTGGATAAACTAGGATTTTCAAACTTAAAAACATGTAAACCTATTATTTCGAGCGAAAACCAAAAGTAACGTCGTAAACCATAGTTCACACTCGTAAACATAGGTCCACGTTTGTAAACCCAAGTTAAAGTTCAATCGAGAAACCTAGTTTATCGAACTTAAACATAGGTTCAAGAGCGTAAACTATGGTTTACACCTGTTTTCCTATGTTTTCGCTCGAAAATATATGTTAGTATTCGATAATTCTAGTTTTTCGACCAAGAATGTAATTATTGAATTATTGGATTGCCATTGTTTACGGGCGTGAACCTATGTTTACGACCATGAACTTGGGTTTACGAGATGAACCATAGTTTACGAACAAAACTATGATTTTTGGGTGTAATCCTATGTTCACGAGCGTGAACCTATGTTTACGGTCGTAAACTTAAGTTCTCGATCGTTAATATATGTTCGCGTTCGTAAACTATGGTTTACACTCGTGAACCCTGGATTACGCCCGTAAACATAGGTTCACACTCGTGAACTTAGATTAACGACCGAAATTCATAATTCATTAAAAAACTAGTTTAAACCTGGGTTCACGGGCGTAAACTATGGTCAACGCCCGTTACCTTATGTTTCGCTCGAAAATAATTTATGGGTAAGTATTCGAAAAACTTGGTTTTACGTTCGAAAAACCTACTTTATCGGTTGTTAATTCTAGTTTTCCGATCATGAACCTGGGTTCACGTTATTATTGGGCAATTGGCGTGCCATAAAAGTTTATTTATGGTTATAAAGAAGCAATAATGAACATTGAGGGACATAATATCAGATAAAGTATAAAGGTAACAAACACAACATCTATACTTCGATATGCAAAGTCCCCCCCCCCCCCACCCCACACCACCAGACACACACACACAAACACATCATGTATGAATGTATGAACACTGATCAGATGGGTTTGTCGTTATGAGGGAAACCCGCTACAAACCGGACTGTTAACGATTATGGTCTAGTACTGTTCTTTCCCGTCCTGTTCCTTCCTAATACGATGATTAGGAAAATTGACGGACCCGTAATAGTGTACCTCCTTTTTTGAAGAGTATTCCATTCCTACCATAAGATACTTTCACTATTTTTTCAGGAAGGCGTAGGTTCAAGCCCCACTAGTACCGAACTTTGTTCATTATATTTCTTTTTTCAAGTAAGATAAACTGTTTTTTTTTTTCAATACTTATTATCATTGATTTTGTCGTACAAAAGCGGAAATTTTTCATTTGATTAGCCATTTCTTGCTGTTTAAAATGAATTTAACCTGAAGGGTGAATGTTTAGACATCTTTGAAAATACTTTGTTACATTTTGTAAAAGTTCTTGGTTTTGCATTTATTCTTTAGTTTACAAAGTTTGGAAGAAATGTAGGTAGGTTTTACTTCTGCCCTATGGTTCTTTTTGAATGCAGAGAGCAAGGCTATAATTCTTAAGATTTGGAGCTTAATTTCTGTCCGAATAAATTCTCTTACTCGTGGCTCCCAAGAAAAATTGTTATCGACAATTTTATTTTGTGTTTTACAATTGTTACGCAATACTTTGAGGTTTCATTTAGAAAAAATATGAGGTAAAATCTCTGCGATCATTTTGCGCAATGGCTATCACTTTGAAATTTGTCTCTGTTTCAGCTGGAGGAAGAAACATAATTTATACAAGATTAACAAATAAAAAAAAAAAACAATCAAACAACAACGACACAGTAAAAGTCATTTAAAGATGCAACACAGTGCGAAACAGTGTTAACTTCAGGACTGTATCAATTAATGCATTTGTTAAACATTACCGTTACGGGTCCACTATCTTAACAAAAATCGCTTACATCTACGCCCCAACCCTTTAAAAAAATGGTGACAAAGCACTTTTTACAATATATCTTTCAGCATTCGCCAGAATGTTTCTAAAATGGATTTAGTATAGAAATATAGGCCTATATATAGCATGTACGCTCTTTAGGTACACAACTTGTAGAAAGTGGTCATTTGTTTCTTTTCACGTTACTGTGGCAATTCCACGCAGCGATTACGTCCCGTAGTACCTATAGCAAATGATCTGAAAGAATAGATTCTTATAACTTTAGCCCTAAATATAAGACCTGACATAACTCGTATCACTGTAAGTTCATTTTGATTGATATTTCATATTTCTTATTTTCAATGTTATGTCAGGTCGTCGAATAATGCGCAGTATAACTCATGTCGACAATTGTTTCTCGGAACCAGCGTTTGTTTAATTAGCGATTTACAGACCGGGGTCATAAACTATAACGAAACGGTCAACAGTGTTGAGTTACGAAAAAGTTCCATTCATACAGACATTTCATTCATAGGGGCGAATTAATTTACCATCATTATGTAATATTTTCTAATATTATATTTCAAGTATTGACCGTTAGAAAAATAAAACAGTATTATAACATGTTAAAGCAAATAGATTTATTGAAACAGGTAAGTTTAACAATCTTTATACAACTCTATGGCAAAACTGATAAACGTGGCGAACTATTTGAATTGCGCATGAAATTATATTTTGTGTTGTCAGTCTCAGCACCTTTGAACTTTTGTTGAACTTTGCGGAATCTCGGATTTATGGTTATAATAGTCTGGCGAATAAATCGCCAGCCTAATAATATGGCCGCCACATCGTTTGTTACCAGCATAAAATATTCTTGTTAAATCCTACTTTTTGATAACTGTTTTCTCATGTATTTGGCAAATGTTTGAATACTGACTAAACACAGTGGAAAATATTATTGAATCCATTGTTTATGATTTATATCTCCTTTTATTGCTCTAACTGGATAGGTTCATGTATAATATTGAAAGACCATGGAATTATGCATAACATCAATTTGAATAGCTGCTTGATCTGTTTTTAACATAAAGTTAAAAGCTTTATGGAGCTTTAACTTGAAAACGATGAGACTACGTTTAACTTAGTTAAAAGCTTTATGGAGCTTTAACTTGAAAACGTTGAGACACGTTCCTGTTTTCTCATATTCTCAGGGGCCTAAGGGGTTGTTTTTATTCCCAGTAACAGATTAACCATTTCATAAACAGCATTTAGGTGTTATTTTGTAGAAAATTCACTTGTCTTTCAGATGGAGCCATGAATTACAGAAATTATCCCATTTAATTATTTTGTTACAGTATTTGATACTTCTCTCAACCACAGAAATGGGCCAAGAGTTTCTCGTATTCCCGTGGATTTAAATTTGACTTTTCATCACAACTAAGTTGTAGAATTTAAAACATTAATATTATCATTGTGTAATAAAAATATATAATCTGTAGTAAATACATCAAGAAATATGACAAGTGCATAATAAATGATTTATGGCAAATTTGGTAGGGGCCTAACACAACCAGAAAAAAATAAGGATTTTTCGAAAATTCAGTAAAATGCCCATAGTTTCATCAATTTGCGTTCAAATCACTTGAAATTTTCAGTGTGTCAGTTCCATACCATTCCTGTATAGTAAATAACAAACATTAAATCATCTGACAACTTTAAGGCAAAAAACGAGAATATGAGAAACCCTGAGAATACGAGAAACAGGGATTGGCTACATACCGTGGCGTAGCAGGGCGGAGGCTATTTTCTCAGGCACATCTATTCCAGTGATTGTTGCATCAATGTAAGTCAATGTCACAAGTGTTGGTGGTATCTCACACTCTTCAAGCAGGACTGGTACAATACAACTATATCCACAACCCATCGATAAAACAAAAGCAGCATCTGTTTCATACTTGCACCACCCGCTTTGAAGAAAATTCGGTGTAAGAAAAAGTAACACCTTCAAAGAATTCATCATTCCTTCACGTATATTCACTGATATATCCTTCCCGCCTTGAAAATCACGTTCATCAAAAACGCACTGGAGTCCGAATCGTTTCTCTACTTCATCAACGATAGCAAATACACGTTGTTTGTCTAAACTGTTATACGAAACAAAGAAATGTTTCGTCTTTCCGTCAGGTAATTTTGGTATCTTTAAAGTTAAATCCTGATCAGCTGCATTTTTATCAGTACACACGTTTTCTGTAATCGTACACATGACTGCAAATGATAAGCACACTCTTTTGTGTTGTTTTATGCAACGCGGTCTAGTGAGTAAAAATAGATTATCGGAAATCCCCGCGTGTTTGACGTTTTCCGAAAATGATTATAATATATCAGTAAAGCAAAGCATGGCATCACTTTTTCTGACATTACTTTGTGTTGCTTGTTGTACTGGATTGGTGGAGAGGATATCTGGTGTAAGTTGAAGAAGTTTTATCTAACTTGATATTAAATATTAGAATGTGACTGTGTGTATACTGGGAACATTTATGTGTGTGCGTGCGCGCGCGTGTGGGGGGGGGGGATATAATTAAAATATTGCCAGAACATATTTTAGTCTGAATAATTATATGTAGTACTATTAGTCCAAGTTTTCAACCATTTCAGGAGAAACGAGTCACGGTATTTAGCATTATCGTTTTGTTTGTTTGTTTTGGGTTCAACGCCGTTTTTCAACAGTATTTCAGTCATGTAACGGCGGGCAGTTAACCTAACCAGTGTTCCTGGATTCTGTACCAGTACAGACCTGTTCAAGTAACTGCCAACTTCCCTACATTAATTATCAGAGGTGGAGGCCGAATGATTTCAGACACAATGTCTTTTATCAAATCTTCACGGAGAACATTCGCGACCCCGCGATCCGTAGACCAACGCTCTCCCTACTGAGCTAAGCGGGCGGGTTTTAGCATTATTGTATACAATACTCAATAAGTATTAAAGTTTCATAAAGCTTTTAATTTTCATGTTAGAAACAGGTGAAACGAGTGTCCAAGTAGGTGTTATGCATAATTACATAGTCAGAAAAGCACTACATCTATTACTGCACATGTCCTTATAAAGTTAGAGACATAAAGGGAGATAATTGAAAACAATGAATCCAATCATATTTTCTCCAGTATTAATCAGTATTAAAACATTTGTCAAACATTTGAGAAAACAATAATCAAACATAAGATTTTACAAGAAATTAACATATCTTATTTTCATAACAAAACTGTGGCAGCCACATTTGATACATTATGAGACTTTAAAATTGTGTTACCTATATATGTGCCCATTAGATAATTTCTCAGTAAAGATGTGGAAATAAGGCATATGTTTTGTGTAATTGCAACGTTGTGAATGGCGTTATTAATTAATGTCAGGTGACTGAAACATTAGGACTTTGACAGATAAAATAGTCAGATCTTTTATTATTGTTTTAATTAATGAGTTTAAGAAGAGGAGCCTTTGAAGAAAACCTAAATGATAAGTAGAAATAACAAGAAACTTTTAATTCAGCCGGTCAAATTTTTCATGAGCTTTAACAGTATTTCAAATCATTTTAACCCTTCATTTGATTCAATTGTTTTATTTTTTATATACATTTTGGTAAGGCAATGTAGGGTGTTACATCGCAATAAATTGCTTATCAATAGTTATTCCTGAAATTGTTTTGTTGGGGTTATTGGCGTCGCGTTATAATTTATATTGTTCTTGTTTACATGTTTTACATAAATTCTGACCAACTGTAGGCGAAAATATAGCTCCCTTTTTACGCACGACATTCTAAACTAAATCGTTACATTTTTACATCATTTGTCCATCTACATCCTAAAATAATCAATTATAAAAATAACACCAAAAAGTTCAAAGTTAAAATCGCTAGTATATACAAAACCCCCCGAAGAAAACGACAGATCTCCTTGTTGCAATTGAATTCCATTGATTTTATACGCGCGTTTGAAAAATAAGCGCAGTTACACAATTGTCCATTGTCAAGAGCTGATATGCATTGTACAGGTTCCATGACCATGTTTTGCAATTTTACAAAATAATGTTCCTTTTAATAATTTTAATATTCATTCAATTGACAAGGCTGTTGAATAGTCGAACGTTGCTGTCCTCCGACAGCTCTTGTTTTGTTTCTTAATTGCTGTAGTTTTAATATAATTTTTACTTCCCTGACATATTATTCGAAACTCTTGTTAAGTATCAAAACGGCGATTTTTATAAAACCATTCGCTGCTATGGAAGATACCTTAAAGGGAAGATATCGTTATTTTAAATTGAAATATAGCTATTTTATTAAAGGAAACACCCAGTTTACGACTTAATAAACATATTAAACCAGTACGTAAACCGCTGAAAATGATCACAGCTCTTTAATTTAAATACGGGGTAAAGGTTGGAGAGTCATAAAACTCAAACATCCGATTGTTTGCCCAATAGCACATGATAGATTACCACTCACTATTTAAGTATGTGTTTAAAGTTAGAGATCAATCATAAAACAAAGATTAAATGGCCTATAATAATTTTACTACAATATAACAAAGGCGCTGTAAAATCTCAGTTTGTAGAGTTTAAATTATGAAAAACGATTAGATATCAACGCAGGTTACTTATATATAACATGTAAGACCAAGGATTAAATATAAATGTTATCATTAGCCGTAAAGCATGTATGGGTGAAAAATATGACTGTCGAATATACGGCTGGCGGTATTTGCAATAGGCATTTGCTATCGAGAATACAGGGGTCGCAATTAAGCAAGTTTTTAAAACAGTCATCCTGTCATTTTATGCCCTGTGTCCCTTGTTATGTATGTTTTGTATCTTTTTAGCCTATTTGGTTCTTTTGTTTTCAATTTATTTCGTCTTTTATTTGTGTACAGCTTTGTATACACATGCATTTAGTATATATATTCCCCTAATGCCTTATCGAGTAATTCTGGTTGGCTCCATTATCTATCAGTCCTCTGCTTTGCTTGGTTCCGTCCGTCGTTTCGTCTTGTCTGGGCTGTAATTTCTACATTCGTGGACTGATTTTCGGATCAGAATATGTTACAAAGGGCTATATATTAGTATAAGTAATTTATGTCCGATCTCGTAATTTCTATATATGCATCGACAAACTGTTAAATATCTTCACGTTATTCCATAGTTTGAAAAAGCAATATTTCTTGTCCGGAGCATTTCTTTATATTACATGAGATAACTTGTCTCAATGTGG
Organism: Mercenaria mercenaria; assembly: GCF_021730395.1. Classification (NCBI taxonomy): domain Eukaryota; kingdom Metazoa; phylum Mollusca; class Bivalvia; order Venerida; family Veneridae; genus Mercenaria; species Mercenaria mercenaria. The sequence continues at coordinate 511,966 of NC_069377.1, read as the reverse complement.
CCTTTCCTTCGGGACTCTTGTGTTTCATTTCTTCCATAAAAATATAAGGGATGAAGTAGCTGGTTTACAAGTATTGCTAAGTATTAATATTAAGGGTCACGTAATAAAGGAATTGTAGTTTCAAAATCTGTCCAATGTTGTTTAAATCATATCTAAATGCTATTAAGTAGCTAGTTGTTTCAGGATATTGTAGAAGTGTTTGAAGGGTTCAAAGAGATTGTACATCATGATGACAAGGTATAAGGAGAAAGAATTGAACCTTGAAATGGAAAAAAAGAACTGAATATTTTGAGTTTGTTATTCCAGAACAGGTGATATAAGTGTTACATGTATTTTATCCCTTTCAAACGACAACATTTTACATAAAAAAGTAGTCTAACATCTTCAGGGGTGAACGAAGATCGCTCTCTGGTAAAAGAACCACAAATAATTACTGTAAAAGAAAGAAAAATATAAGTAGCTGTTATAGTAATATTGTTATTACTGCATATGTGGATTTAAAATATACAACGAAATTATACATCTTCTGTTGCACGTTCACTCACATAAAGAAATGAAGTACAGAAAAACAGGTTCTCTTACAAAATACGTCAGAGGAAATATTACTATTTAAGGCAGAAATGTATTTAAGATATGATCTCTCATCTTAGCATATTATGAATTAAATCGAAATATTAAATGTATGACATTATAAGTTAAATATAATTTATATCCAAATATATTAGATTGAAACAACCATTTACACTTGCAAAACCGCGGTAAAAGTACTGCCAGACACTTTGCCTCGAGTGAAAATGCAATAAAACGAGAAAATCAATGAGTCGGAAAAAGCGGGTAACTATTGATCGAAAAAACGAAGACTAGCTTTAAATACCCGATTTTGCATAGACAAGAAAGAAGACGCATAAGTAATGGTGAAAACCGTGAATAATTTTATTTACATACAAATTATTCATATTGCTATCGTAGTTAATGGAATGTCGAGTTCAGCGACGCGACGCGACGCGACAATATATATTACCGGCCGTGTTCGACAGTCATAATTTTTTACCCATACATGTTTAACAGCTAAAACTTTTTCTCAGAAAGAACGTAGAAAATATTAAAAAAGACATTTGCGTAAAACTTTGGATTTTGGACAGATCTTTCCAACTGAAGAAATTGTTTGAGAATTTCTATAAATATAACCATCGTTTTCAGACCAGAAGTTGGAAATGTCCATTCATCAACAAAACTGCCGAGTTGAATTGCAAGGATTGGCTTCATATCAATAGAAATAAATGAAAACTCTACGGGGGTTATTGTTCCAGCGGGCGTTAGAATAGCCGGTTATCCAGTGTGCACAACGTCTTTATCTAATCGTGACGGAGAACATACGCCCCGCCCTGGGATCGAACTCAACACCGCGATCCGTAGATCTGCGCTGGCCCTATTGAGCTAAGCGGGCGGGCTCAAGACCCACTGTTGAAGCTGAGATTAAGATATATTTTATTTGTACCATATCAAACATCATATATAAAAGGAAGAAAACACTCTTCAGTATTAACCATGAAAATTGGCATTACAGAAAAATGAATTACCACTAAGATTTTAATAAGAAAGTTACTTCATTGTTTTTTTTTTTAACTTGTGTCACACAGGTGTATACGTTAATGCAAGGTATGATTATTATTTGTATGATTGACTGATCTCTAGTAGTATATCTACAATTTGCACCATTTATATACACCTTCTCACACGAGTCCGTAAACGATATTGAACTTCTATACCTTTTGTTTCAATAGCTGTTTAACAAACAAGCTCTTCAAATATCTATAAATAACATTGTTTTCCATTGTTTGTTTCAGATACCATTTACATTCTTTGAATAATCTGCTGGGTATACACAACCAAATGTAATACGTCTGTAAAACTTCTACTTTCAGATACCGTTTACACTCACAGTTGAGACCGCGAAATACACACGCCCAAATGTGACATGTCCTGCTGATAAACCATTTATAATGAGAAACGGAAATTATTCTGTCTGTGTGTCGTCATGTGGACCGGAAATGGTTTTGGACGGCTCCATGTGCATAAATGTTACGAAATGTACAAAACCGGTGCTATCAGACGGGCGTTGCATGGAACTGTGTCCAGTCGGTTATCTATACGTCAACTTTGATAGTAACTTTGGTGATTGTTATGGCCAGTATGACAGCTGCTCTTACAGAATTAATGACATACGAGTCACATCGTGTGTTAAGTTAACCTATCTACATGCTTTGGTAGTTTGCTCCGTATTTGGAATTATTCTATATATCGCTTTTATTTGGATGTTCTTTTCAACACGACAATTTCCTTTGATTAAATTGGTGAGTCATGTTTGCACATTGTTTCAAAGCATTTCTGAAATACTGCATTTTCTCTCTACCCTATTTAGAATTTAAAGGGTATAGTGTGAAGTTTGTGTACATGTGGGTGTGCTAGTTTGGGAGGGAAAAGTTTAGTCGTTAGTGAAATTTTGTTTCAATGTGGGATTGTATGAAATGGAAATTCCCGCTAACCAGCATAATATGGTTCATCCATCTGAACACAGAATATCATTCTAACACTGTCACACTATGAAAATCAATGTATAACTATTGATATTTTCTGTACGAACTGACAATAAGTTGTATAACAGATTAGCATATATTTTCTTTTCTTTTCAGCTTACATATGTTAAAGGCATAGGTCGCAAGAAAATGACGTCATCAGATGGTGAACTACTGATTAATGCTGACGTCGAAGAAGAATGATTTGTTCGGTTGGAAATACTATGATTAATTTGATTCAAACTATTCGCAGACTTAATTAAATCTTGCAATATTTCAAATACTAGCATAAATAAACAGTAACAGTTTAAGAAATTGCTTAAAGTACACATCAATATATTAAAATGAATGTTATGTACTTTACGGCACATAGACTTAAACTAAAATGTGGTAGTTTGAAAAACAGTTTTTTTTTATCAAAATATAGATCTTTATTTTCCGAAATGTTTTAGATGTATTCATTTATATTCAATAGAAATAAACAATTCATGATTTAAAGACATTCATCCACTATCACACTATCTTGCAAGTGCGCGGTAGAACTATTGCTGAACTCGAGGAAAGCGAGTTATAGTGACTATAACAGAACTGGAGAAAGTGTAGTTCATGTAATATATTTTGTGTATACTATATTGAATGATTGTTTCACATGAAAACGATCAAAATGACCAAGACGTGTTTATAATAAACGAGCGTTTTACAGCTGAACTTGAATACTGATGCGTTAATACATCAAGTGCGAGCATTGTCCGCTGACGCACATATTTAACAGTAAGCTGTGAGAACAGTACCAAACAAAGCGTTTGTTTGTAACATTATGCATTATTTTTGTGATACGATCAAAAATTAAATGCAGTTCTAACATAGATATATATATAGTTTCCGATTGTTAAAATCTTAAGTCATATAGTCTGATTTTTATTCAACACTACAGCCTTCTGGAAATAAAGAAAATGATTATGGTGTCTACTAGAAAAGTACCTTTATGATGTCTGTATTAAACAATTGTCTTCAGATGAAACTGTTGATAAATGGAAATATGAATAAGATACATTATCAAAGCACGGAGAGGACTGATGTGGGCAGCGGTTGACAGCTTCTGGTAACGGGCATGAACAGTTAGCCTACGTTTGGTGATTCTAGTTAAACTACTTTTGATTAATAAGCATTTTCAACCTTTTTTTACCAAATCAAGGGGTGAACTCTACTTTTACTCAGTCAAAGGGGATAAAATAATATATGAGCAATATTCATGTGCTTATTGACAATTTTGTGAGGTTTGGTTAATCTTGCTCAAAAATCTTTTATAAGCATTTTTTAACAAATCAATTGGAAAACACTGCTTTTATTGGAGTAAGGGGAATAACAGAAAATGTGAGCAAATGTCATGGACTGATTGATAATTATGTGATGTTTGGAGATTCTAATTATAGCAAAAGCTTGTAGAACACTTGCATGTAGTAACTGACAAGGAACAGAAATTATGTGGTCACTGGACATTTAACATATTGACCTTTAATCAATAATTATGGGTCATTTACCAGTCTTAAATGACCTCCGTATCAAATGTGATCTTAGACCAAAGCATAATCTAGTTTTCTGGCAAAAAAAATATATTGTCAATGTGACCTTGACCTTTGACCTACTCAACTCAAAATCAAGAGGGGTCATCTGCTGGTCATGACAAATCTCCCGATCTCATGATCCTAGGCCCAAGCGTTCTCCAGTTATCATCCGGAAACCGATTGATCTACAGACCGACCAACATCCATCATCAAACAATAATATTTACAATATTCACCTCCACCTTCGAAGGAGGGAAATTAATTTTCAAATTAGAAGATGCCCATGTCTCCTCCAATGCATAGTCGTAATAGGCAAGAAGTCAATAGAGGATAAGAGCAAAATACAAAGAGATACTAATGGTTGCCTGCAATAGAGATCATCCACTTGGCATGTCCAATCAACCTATGAGTGGTTCTCAGTAAACCGTTTTCCACGTTCAGGCCCCTGTGACCTTGATCTTTGATCGAGTGAACCAGAAACCAACAGGGGACATCTACTCGGCATGTGCAATCATCCTATGAAGTTTCAACATTCTGGGTAAAGTGATTCTGAAGTTATTGATCCAGAAAGAGTTTTTCCATCTTCAGGCCTCTGTGACCTTACCCTTAAGTCAAGTGACCCCAGACACATTAAGGGTCATCTACTCTGTAATTCCTATCATCGTGATTGAAGGTTCTGGGTCAAATAATTCTAAAGTTATTGGTTGGAAACTGTTTTCAAAGTTCTGGTATCTGTGACCTTAACTGTTGGTCAAGTGATTCAAAAGTCAATTCGGGTCATCTACTCTACATGTCCAATCACCCTATGAAGTTTCAACATTCTGGGTCAAGTGGTTCTCAAGTTATTGATCAGAAATGGATTTCCATGTTCAGGCCCCTGTGACCTTGACATTCAATTTTAAAACAACCAAAACAACTACTATTGTCTCCAATATCGGCACACGTCATGTTCTTCATGTTGCATTCAGTCATTTTTCAGCTGTAGATTAATGTAATATGCCCCATAATCATGACAACATGCATGTTTAAGTATTGTTATATTTTCTGGTCCTTTCGGATCATGGAGTCCATTCAACATATGTGTAATAGAGTTCCGCTTATACCGGTGCTAGAGGGCGTAAGAGGTGTTGCACATTTCATTACCTCTCATGAACAGACTCAATCAAACCATGTCTGCTATTATTCTTCTATGCTTCCTAAGGATCTTTTAATGAATTTTAGTGTTAAAAATGCAAATATTGTAAATTGATATTTTTCAAACTTAGTTTGAATTGTCTCAAATGATTTCAATGCAGTCTTCTAAATCCCGCTATTGTATAATTATCCGAGAAGAAATCGTACGTCAGTACGTGAATATTTGGAGACGAAAACACCGCGAATCTACGGGCGATTAAAAGATGAACTTGTTAAAAATAATGTTTCTTTCGAATTAATTACACACTTTAATGATATGTCAATCACAAACACCAGCTAGAATGTATAATCAAATCAAATTGAAGTGCTTATGTTCGTATTTTCGGGAAACAGGTACGGGTTTTACGCCATCTCCGTTACGGCTGTAATTATTTTCCCCAAGTTGTGCAAATTAAAATTATTTACGTAAATATTATGAAAGAATCGTATTTTTTCTCTATGAAAAATAAATAAGATAACACCTCTTTTGTTGACTTCATGCAATATATCTTTCCATAAACCAATTTCTATGCTAAAAACTTCGACGGATACACGGGTGCAATTTTATCATTAAGTATCGCATCGAAATAGAACGCACGCCGTGATAGTGAGATGTTTTCTGATCATGTGGCCAAAACAAGCTCTTTGGTGTTGTCATGATAATAACATTTCGATTAACTTTTCTAGCAGGAACTGAGTTAAAATGTTTACAAAAGACGCAACTTGGTTTTAATACCAATTACAGATCTACGCTGATGGTGCTAAAGTACTGCACTATTTTTATAAGTTATTTATTGTTTATTTTGGTCACGTGATGAAGAATTGTTTTGGTCATGTGATCAATAAAATAAAATCTGGAAAGTAGAAGCATGCTCATTTTCATACGCTTTGTTTTTGTAATAAAATATAGATCACGACAAATATGTACTTAAGCAATGTATTTTGTGATAAAATTGAATCTCAGAAACTTTCTGAAGTTTAACAGACTTGAATTACGTAAACTTTATGGAGGACATGGAACTACTTGTTCTTCGGTTTCGGATAAGCGTATTTGTGGTATGGTAAATATGTGGACACGCTTCGCTGCCCATAAAAACGACAAAAATGTTAAGTATGTTCTTGCTATGTACCGTAAGCATTTCTGTCGTCATTCTTTTCATTAAAGCAAAACAATAAATAATTGTACAAACGAAAGATTAGGACTTGTTTCATGTCTTATGTGCAAAATGCTGCATACGAGCTGCATTGCACGTTCGGACCGTTTTCTTTCGCAGTTTGACAAATGTGTAAATGATCGATGAATTTACATACTATGCTAAAAGTAGCACTGCGGCCATGTGCTGCATCCAGCACTGATATGCAGTATTATACAGTTCAGAGTGTTTGGGTCGACACATGAATTAGCCTCCCAGTTATTTATGAATTACATATAGAAGTTGTTCTTCAATTTTCACGTGAATGATACGCGCGCATAAGATTAGACAAATGTACGGGAAGTGCCTTCATTTTCTTTGTAAAATTATGTTTACTGGATAGGATAATCAAACATCGTAACCGGAATTAAATCAACAAGCATTTGTCCAGGAAGAGATCTTCTTCATTATTGAAAAACAAGTAAGGTGTAGGCAATTTTATCAATAACACCGCCTAACTAAACCACACTGCTTCAAATATGTATTCTTTTCTTGTGTTCCAAAGGAAGATACAGCAAATAAAAGCTCAAATTTTACATTAGTTTTCACATCATGTTTACTTTACTCGAAGAAAAAAGACAATGCTAAAATCGGCTAAATTGTACCTTTTTGATAATTAATGTAACAATTGCATTTAATTCTTTTAAGTATTGCCATCAGTACCTAGTCAGAACAGACGAAAAATTTTGGGTATAACAAAGTGAAGTAAAAAGCTGTTTATCAGCTTTCATAGAACATTTTCAGGTTTCAGGATTTTCTAGGATATAACAACACAACTGCAGGTAAAAATATCCCTATTAATGTAGTTTTATAAATTTTCAAGTGGTCTTCTCCGAGTAAATCAATCATAAAATGGAATAAAGATAGCTTAAGTATTACTGCAGCTCTTTTTATTTGACATCTGTCGAACACGCATTGTTTTATCTGATTCAGCATTTTAAACTTGCATCTCTACCATTTTCAGTAAACATTTGTTTTGGGTTTAACGCCGTTTTTTCAACAGTATTTCAGTCATGTAACGGCGGGCAGTTAACCTAACCAGTGTTTCTGGATTCTGTACCAGTACAAACCTGTTATCCGCACGTAACTGCCAATTTCCTCACATGAAACAGGTACCTTTTCTCACGATTTCCTGTCACAACGATGCCCCCTTGATAATGATATCTTCTGTATTTTTATTGCTTGTATATTTCAACAAAGGTTAGTAGAAAGCGTAACATGTCGTCTAAACACACTACTTGCCGTCATCCGAACAACAGATATAGAATTAAAACAAAACAAAAACGAATAAATTAAAGAGTATGAGCAAAGTTCATTTTTAGAATAATGCTCTGACAGTATTGTGAATGTATCAACAGCTTTCGTTTATAATTTAGAAAGATCGTGAAATGTTATTGGACGTAATGCCAAGAAAGGTCAAAATATATGCAAAAACATTATGGTGACCTTCCAAACGCATCATTGAACTGAAAGAAAAGATGTGCCTGTGTCAACAAAATGAGCTAGAGATGTGTCGCCATAGACAGGGAACAAACGCTGATAAATAGAATGTACCACTTCCATATCTTTATTTTATTTTTGTTGGGTTTAACGTCGCACCGACACAATTTAGGTCATATGGCGACTTTCCAGCTTTTGATGATAGAGGAAGACCACGGGTGCTCCTCTGTGCATTATTTTATCACGGGCGGGCATCTGGGTAGAGCCACTGACCTTCCGCAAGCCAGCTGGATAGCTTCCTCACATAAAGAATTCAACGCTCCGAGTGAGGCTTGAACCCTAGAACACATTTCGGTGAGGTCGCAAGTAATTTGAAGTCACCGACCTTAACCACTCGGCCACGGAGGCCCCTGCACCACTTCCATGAGAAATCCCACTCGAGGTTGAGATTTGTCAAAAAAAAAAAAAAAAAAAAAAAAAAAAAAGAAAGAAACGGGGTTCAAACTTAGGTCAGGATTTCTTGATCCACAACTTTGTGATATGATTATTTTCTCACTGTTCAATAACAACTATTTTCGTGTTTTTATGATATATAAAATATATAAAGTTGTGGACCGGCTCGATACAAGCGATTTTAGAACTGGAATGTATTATGAATATTACGTCTCAGTGCAGAACGACTGAGGTCATTAAGTCTACTGTCTACTTGCTTATCTTGCATTTGTACAGTTTAACACTGATATCATCTCAAGTATTTTACTTTAAACTAATTGAAGATCCTGTTGAATTACACTTTACAAAAGCAATTTATACCTTTAAATGAGGCACTGGCGCCAGACCAAAAATAAAATTTCATTGTACATGATTCCCTAGCCCTATGTATAGCATGATAGACATGTTCGCGGGAAATATATTGGCCATTTCAAACGCACATGTCTCATTTAAAACGAAGTCGTGCAGCATTACCCTAGTAAACTAGACCAAAGTATATGGTGTTCAATGAAGTTCACACACATATATATTATAACAATTTGAAAGAAATTGTCAGATGGAGCACAGCGGGCCATAGTGTATGGGAAGTCTAGTCAAGAAGACTGCATAAGTGTCCTATAAACACCCCAAAACGACATTAATGCTTAATTTGTTCTAACGCACTAGTTAAAAAAGACTACCAATAACTATAAATGAAACTTTGGTATCGTTTTTATAAGCGTTGCAGAAAGCTTTGATACTCAGTGTCCCAAATCTCAAATCAATGAAATATATTAAAATTGTTCATTACAAATTCATTTATAATTGTATTTTAATCACATGTAAGTTGCACACCTCTCGTATACAGAATAAATTGTGCGCTTGTTGATAATTTCATGCTTTGGATGATAAAATATGTCACAAAAAGGACATTAATCGAGAACGAAATCTTGAAACAAAGTTATTTTCAACGACATTACCGTATTTTTTTCATTTTTGTATTTTTATCAAATGCATATGTAAAATAATAAAATCATAATACAGAATATTCTCACAGGTTTCATGATTTACGGAATGACTATCAAGATGTAACTGGTCGCCAGTAAAAGTGAAAACAATTCTGATCATTTTATTTTAGCTCTTCTTGAAATCGTAGCGAACATGTTCATATTAAAATGTAACTACATATTTTAGAATGTTTCCTCGGCCTTATATATGAAAAAAATTGTAATATTAAATGAACAGGTAACTTAAAATTTGAATCTTGTCTCGAATAGCGTTTGATTTACTTTCCCACAACAACAGAACTTGTGTAATCTTCTTGCAATAAAAATCCAGAAAAGGTGCTATGACTGCTTCCATAGAAAGACTTGTCAGAATCTAGATTTTGGACTGAAACGTCGTCACCTTTCTGCAACTGAAGAACAATAGTTTGACTTGTGGTATCATGTCCAGATTCTCCACCGCTTACAAACATAGTTGTGATAGCCTTCCCGTTTTTCACGAACTGAGCATGCGCGTTAACATGATAACTGGACACGAGCGTGGTGGAGAAAACGTATGTTCCCGCTACCGGAGCTACGAATACGCCAAGGTGGTTGTTGTAAGCATTTCCTACGTTGGTAACGACGATCTCAAATATGAAAGTCTGGTGTATGCCTGCATGATCCAGGTGACTGCCCATCTTGGCGAAGAATGCAACGGGGGTTTCATTTTCCGCTCTCCTTATCCTGTTTTTTGACCTTCCTAAAATTATTGAATTTGTAATCTTTCTTATATTTTCCATTTAAGTAAAAGCACAGTATAAATAGAATACATCCATTCAAAGTTAACAGATAAAACAATATGTTAAAAACCACCATTTTTCATGTTTCAAAATAAGCGTTATTTGATATATAAATCCATGTTTAAAATGTATCACTATTTTTGATTATGACCAACTACATGCATAAGGTTGAATAACATTGCAATGAAATACGACCTATATATCATATATATTTTTTATATAGAGGTACAGTACTTTATGTCGTTCACATAATGTAATAAAATTTAAATCAGTATTGTTCTGTCGCAGAACTAACAACGTACCGTCTTTTGTCTGAGGTGATTGTTTCTCAGGTGTTAAAACTGGTGAATTTTCTGTTTTAAGTGGAGTTTTCCTTCTAGTATAAGCTGTGAACTTCCTTATTAGTTTTTCGAGGTGTGTGCTGCGTTGCTGTTGGACACGTAGCTGGTTTTCCATGTGAGCAATCTGGCTCCTTTGTAGCTTGTCTTCGGATTTTAATTTGTCCACTTCGACAAGAAGTTCCCTGACAAGATTTTCAGTGGCATCAATTTTTTTAAGTAAAACCGATTTGTTTTCTGAAGAAAATTAAACATAAACAGTTTATAAAAAGAAACAAATTTCTCATTTGAACTTCCGTTGATATGAATAAAAGGTTTGGCAGCTTTATATATCCATATTAATGAATAACAACAGTAAGCGTAATTGTTTTTATTCTATGACGCCAAATAGTAAGATAACTTTAATAAATGAAACTGAAAAGCAATAGCACAATAATTCTTTACCGGTTTTAGCTGCGGCCATTCTGAATATGGTAACACAGATGATAAATAAAACTCCATCCATGTCGACTGATTTTCATTTACGTCTAACAAAAATATTGATGTACTAACAGACCTATTTAAAAGAAGGTAAGATAAGGAATATACATGGAGTTTAATAAGTTCAAGTATATATGTAGATAAGACTTTAGATACTGTTTTGATAAACATGTATGTTTTACATGATATATATTTAAGTAGATGGAAAAGAAACACATTATCAACAATTGTACTGACAGTAAGTAAACAAAAGTTTGAAACATGTTATTAAGGCACCATCTGACAGTCATTATAACAAAAACTTATCACTAATAACCGGATCTTTTACTATAATATGTTTTCCTGATTTTGTAACATACTGATAATCTCCACCGTTTTTACATACAAAGGGCCATCCCCGATCCTATCCTAACTCCGACCAGGCTCATAGCACCCTGTAATAAATGTCAGAATAGTGATATCAAGCTTTTGCTTTGCACAGCATACATCGTTGTAGCATATTGCCGTATTTCCCCTAATAGTCAGCAACCTGCAGCATTAAACTATTTAAAAAAATCATGTGGCATACTACAGCAATCATTTTCCAAATATCGACATAACTGTGGCGAGTTTTGTGATTACAGGGCGACATGTAGCTTCCGTTGTCACAACATTTGCTGCGGTACAGCCAAGGGAATTTTTTTCTTTCTTCTGTATTTAACAAGCCACCAAAACTGATTGTCTATAGTGTGTTACACATGGCTTACGTTTACAACTTCTGGTCTGGAATCGATCGTGATATTCTTAGAAATAAACTTCTTAAGTCTGAAACTCAAACAGAATTCAAAAATTTAGTGCAAATGCCACAGACTTTTAAAAACAAAGACATTGACGTAAAACTTTGAAATTCAGATTTTTAGATTGAAAAATTATTATAGAATTTCTAAAAATACAACGATCGATATTCAGAAGCCAAACTCATACGCAGTGTTCTCCCTTACCGCTACACTCTCTAATGATCACTGCCAACACATTAACGTGACCATTGTTAATCATCGGTAAGTTTACATGGCGGACGAAATTTCGAAGGAACGGGTTCCACGCAGTTATTATCTCGGTGATGGAAAGATATAATTAAAGTGGAAAAATTGCCAGAATTAATAATTAAGGTAAACGTTTCGAAAACATTAAATAACGAAATGATTAGATGAATTAAAAAAGTCCGCTTAGCTGAATTTAGATATAAAAGAATGTGTTGGCAGTGATCAATGGGAGGGTAGCGGCAAGGGAAATCACTGCGTAGGAGTTTGAATATAAGCCTAATTCATTCCTTTATAAATCTGCCACATTAAACTGTAAGGATTCCCTAAAGCTCATAAACTCTACCTACCTATTTACAGCGGTTTTTAAGGCGGGTTTATTGTCCCGCGTGCGTCAGGATAGCCAATTATCTAGTGCGTGCGTGCGTGCGTGCGTGCGTGCGTGCGTGCGCGTGTGTGTGTGTGGATATATATATATATATATATATATATATGAGCGATAATTTTATGACCAGGTTTTATTCGGCGACATTTCCAAAATCACAAAAACTCCAGAGTAGTGGTCAGAAGTGGATTCAGTCGATCACCAAGGTGAAATGTTATATCTTAATTTCAAAAATGCTATGTCTAGAAATAATCTTCTATTGAAATACGCGTTTTCATGCGTCTCAACTGGAAATCTCTGGGAAGTAATAATTGCTAAGACATGAAAGCAAGGTGATATTTAGGAGATTTAGATGACTTAATTACCCGCATAGGCGCTTTTTTGCACAGACTTATATAAATATTAAGGTCGGGTTATTTGCTTAGGGAAGTCCAGAAACCGGAAGCAATATTTTTTGCTATTTTTATTAAATCAGGCTCATGAACAGACTCAATCAAACCGAGTCTGCAATTTTCACTGTTTGCCTTGTTTTCGGTGCTTCCGAGGGATCTACTTTCCAGATTTTATTATAAGGAAAGTGTATGATTATATTAATATCTAACGTATCGTGTTGCTGGATGATTCTACGAAAAGACATGGGGCAAGTGTGGACAATATCCATGCATACGTGTTTCACTAGGACAATTTTGCTAAACACACACTAGTTCACTGGCCATGATATTCTCACATTTAACAATTCGCTTTTGATTTTAGCAATTATGTCATGTAAGAAAAAGAAACATACAAATTTTAATTTCTCCAAAATAATGCCGATTACTATATGGCAGTTGTTGAAGAGACTTTTCTTTAGTCTAATAAGGCTGCCATGGAGCCCTTGAACGTCATGTGATCAGACATGATTTACACGCATTAGAAAAACATAGTGCCCTTATATGTGGCAAAGACAGAGGACAAATTTTGACCTGTATATATGATATCATATATTTATTTTAGACTGTCAGAAAATTATAGCAAACGGATGAAATATAAATTCAGTCAATGATGCTTATATATACAGGTCAGTCGTTATAAACAACTGTCATTTCTGATAATATACAAATAGAGCAACTTTGCTGACTACATCAATCAAAATTTCATTAACTCAATATTATTTCGCTCTGTAATGCAGTCTAATGTTTCAACATTTAAGACCAGCATTAATCTCACATCCTTTGGGGTGATCCTCGTGTCATGGTATAAAGTAGTATTCCCGGTGGCAGTTGTAGAAATCTAATGTTTTTGCACTGAGACAAAAATCAGGGAAGCATAAAACCATCATTATCAGCAGCATCGTCATCGTCATCAGAATTTGCATTTATTAGCCTTTCCCTTTCTCCATCTCGACGTCTCCTTATGCATAAGCGTGCAAACCTTGCTTTCTGAAATAAAATGTATGAAGATTTCAAGTATATTTGTACAAATAGTTATAATTTCGATTTAGAATTTCCATAATTTCATAGAATGAATGGAGACTTTTTAAACGTAAAACAAACAAGTCTTACCAGTTTTTCAGAAGGAAATCGTTTTGTTGATAAAAACCACCATACAAAGAGAATGTAAACAATGTTTGCAATAACTGAAAATAGTATGAGAAGTCCAATCATTGTTTTGTTCAAACATGGATTTTCATTGATGTCAGCTGCTGTATAATGGTACTTCCTTGGGTTTAAAAAGTCGTAATTGTATTTAGGGTCCATCGTAAAGTAAATGTATCCATCGGGGCACCGCTGTAAACATCGTCTATTCGACAGAACTGGTTTAGTACAATCTGTCACATTTATGCAGATGGATCCATTAAAAACTTCTCCCGACTGACAAGAGGTATCACTATCTTTGTCGTAAATGGATATTTCTCTGCTGTTTTTCACATCACAGATAACCTGAAACAGAAAAACAGCAAGATAGCTGCAAAAACACTAACTCGCAAAATAATGTAAGTCTAACAAATTCACTCTTCAAGACTACAGAATTAAAAATGAAACGTGAATGCGTGTACTATGAAATCATGACTTTCAAGATTTCGCACTTCACGACTTCATAGTTTTAGAATTTCATAAAACTGAAAGTGGTGACGTATGAAATAATAATCTGTAATATTCAAGCCTTCACTTTGTCCAATCTGAATAAAGTACATCTCCTATTACGCTACGCATAGAATCTTAGAACGACCTAAAGATAGCCTCGTTCTGACGGCCGTTTCGCTAGCCAATCGGAGTTAAACTTACAACATTTTGCAAATCTACATTTAGCCTTGATTTTTGATATTTACAATTCTTATGTCGAAATGTGTCATATAGCTAGATAGCTCATGATCAGTCGGTAGGCCACTTGCTCTCTAAGCGAGGGGTTCCGGGTTCGAGCCCTGGAACGACAGCACATTTTTCTTACTCTTTGACATTCTAACAAGTCGTCTCATTGGTTCAAATAAAAATAGATTTGCAAAAATAAAAATAGCAATACTGGAAATCCAAAATATGCAGAAGACGTATGTGAATGGGTTGTTCTCAGATCTTCGTTTAGAAAATCAAGTACTTAAGTCAGATTGCACTTTTTCTACATTCTCGTAAAACATGAAAACGTAAAATTTGAAATCATGATCACATTTCACGATTTCTGAAATTTCGTAAACGTGAACTCATTAGGTATGAAGTAATGAAGTTCAAGATTTCATACAAAGCAGGATTATATATTGTTTAGTCAGTCAGATGACATAAATTTATTAAAGGTAATCAGTCAAATAAAATGATTAATCTTGGAAATATTTTGATCCGATACCAAGATCTCTTGAAATAAAACATCATAGTATTAACTCTCCATTACAATTCTTAGACTGTTTACTCGCCATTACAATATTTTTCTTGTGATGTAATTATGATAAACACATCCAGTTGTTTGAAGTAGTTCAAAGGAGTTCTGCTCGTTTGAAACAGATATTGTTCTACACTGTAAATGTTTGAATGATGAAGCCGTTTGCTTGATTTTTGGAGAGATGTCCGTTTAAGCTTGAAGCTGTATAAACCGAATGGTGTTAGAAAGGTTGATCAAATGTGCGGAGTCTGCTTTACTTCATTGAAAGTACTAGCTTTATGTAGATTCCAATGCGCACAATAACATGTACACGGACATTTCTACAGTGTTTGCAACACGGAATACACGACAACACAACAATCCAACAATTGCAACGAAATCACGATAAATAAAGACCGCTTATATAAAGAATACCATTACACGTAGTAATAAGTGTTTAATAAAATTGTTAGAAAAGATTTATTGCGTTGCTAATAACCTGAACAAACTTGAAACTTCAGATTTTGATTATACGTACAGAGTTTTAGAAATGCACATCTCTAAATTTGATATTTTCAAAAGCTTATAGAAATGAGGATATATCAGTTTCCTTTAAATAACTAGTTATCCATTATCATGCAAGTCTATTTTTTTTTTGTTCGAAACTGGTTACCTAAAACACATAATGCCATGTGTTGACAAGCCACTTCACTGTATATAAAAATAGTTTACATTAATTAACAAATGTCAGTCTATTCCAAAGACTTTTTGGGGAATCGTTTTAATGCAGTTCTGGGTAAATACTTTTTCTAACATATCAAATTAGATTAAACCTTAATTTTTAGAACTTCAGAATATAGTTAAAAATTCAGCAAATAAAGGAATTAACACAAATTTTCATAATGATTGTCAATGTGAAATTCACATTTTTGATAGCATTTTCACGCATAGATTTTTTCTACAGTGTAGATTTAAATGAAACTTCTCACAGTCGTAAATATATATGTTGCCTATAATATGGTTATATAAAATGCATACGTCCGTGTGCTTGGTTTTGAGATATTTGCGCATTTTTAAAGAGCTCCGCACATTTCTAGTTGAGTTAAAGACATTATAACGCCGGACGTTTTAACTTTAAAAATAAAGTAACGTTGTCATTATATGATTTTACTCACGGGTTGCCATTAATTCATAATATGATTTTCATTACCGTACTCCTAATCAAGGCTTCTTTCTACGTTATGCGGATAAATAACGTTCCGCCGCTACTTCCGATTTATCAAACGTGCAGAACTAATTTGAAATGATCATATATTGGACAAAGGATACAAACTGTCTCAATTCACTGCATTGAATGATGAAAATAAAAAAAAGATATATTATAGTCTCCCAGACTATGAAATGTTATTACTTAATGCAGGTAACATTTGCCTTCTATCTCACATAAACGTATAACGAAAAACAACTTACAGATTTTATAAGCTGATTTACTCCTATAAAGTAAATAAAACAAATAAAATTGTGTTTAAAACTCATTTTGAAAATATAAGTCTAAAATACCCAGCTTAAAGAAAATCTAAACCCTACATTAAGATATCAATCAATAATTTTCTTTCTGAAAATATACAATTGGAAATTCCCGCGATCTGTTCTAACATGTACGCTAGTGTATTGATTTTAGCGTTGTTTATTCAGTGTTTAAAGATCGATGATAATCTTACATATGGACTTTGATAAGTTTTTTGTGCATATTAAATTACAAGTGCAATTCTATTTGATCATTAAAGGTATCTTATTTTACGTAATGGATGATCAAGGTGCAGATATTAACATATCTCAGCGATTTCCACCACTGCCAGATGGAAAACGTTACCATTTCTTTATTGTAGCGGCAGACGAGGATCGTCACAAGGTTTCTGACATTGTTTCTCATCTTAGAGAAAGTTTTCAGTTGAAGTGTTTGTTTGAAGCAGAGGATTGTAAACCTGGACAAGATAAGTTTGAGTTCATGAAAAATGGAATGATGCAGTCAGTAAAAGTTGTTTTATTTCTGTCAAAGTCGTTTGCAAAGGACGAAATGTGTAGATATCAACGTAGAATTGCTGTAGCCGCTTCAGTGGATGCGAGAATCCAGTGTATTGTTCCAGTACTGCTTGAAGAAGTTGATGACGACGACGAAACATCCATTATTTCAAATTTGACGTTTGTTAACGCAGAGAGCTCAGAAACTACTGATGTTTCAAGAAAAATTGCAGAATCTGTTGCATGTTCAGGTATGATTATATTTATGCCATTGTAGAGAGTAGAGCGTGACATAATATCAAACACGAGAGGCTTTTTTACATAATGGCATATTATTCAGAGCAAATATCCTTAAAAGCCTTTCATCAGTTTTTTAGCATTTACATCCAGTCTACAAGAGCTCGTAGAAAACGAAATGCTCCCCTTGATACATTCAGTAATTGCACAAGAAACAAATTATTTGCTCACTGTAAACACAAGTTATACTGTTCTGGTTCAATGTGACCTGACCTTTAACCTATTGACCTCAAATTCAGTAGGGGTCGTCTGCTGGTCATAATCAACTTCCCTATTAAGTTTCATGATTATTGGCCCAAGCGTGCTTAGTTATCGTCCGGAAAGGGTTTAACTGTTCCGGGTCTATGTGACCTTGACCTTTGGTCTACTGAACTCAAAGTCTCTAGGAGTCATCTACTGGTCATGACAAACCTCCCTATCAAGTTTCATGATTCTAGGCCCAAGCGTTCTCAAGTAATCGTCCTGAAATGGTTTAACTGTTCTGGGTCACTGTAACTTTTACCTTTGACCTACTGACCTCAGAATCAATAGAGGTCATCTGCTGGTCAGGATTATCCTCTCTATCAACTTTCATGATCCTTGGACAATACATTCCAGAAACCGTTAAATTGTTCCTGGCCAATGTGGCCTTGAACTTTAACTTATTGACCTCAAATTCAATAGAGGTCATCTGCTGATCATGACAAATCTTCCTATTAATTTTCCTGATTTGCCTAGGCCTAAGCGTTCTTGAGTTATTGTCCGGAAAACGTTTAACTGTTCCTGGTCACTGTGACCTTGACCTTTGACCTACTGATCTCAAAATCAATAGGAGTCATTTGCTGGTGATGGCCAACCTTCCTATCAACTTTCACGATCCTAGGCTCAAGCATTCTTGAGTCATCATCCGGAAACCGTTTAACTGTTCCTGGTCACTGTGACCTTGAACTTTGACATATTGACCTCAAAATCAATAAGGGTCATCTACTGGTCATGACCGATCTCCTTATTATCTTTGATGATCCTAGGCCCAAGTGTTCTTGAGTTATCATCCGGAAACCGTTTAACTGTTCAGGGTCACTGTGACCTTGACCTTTGAAATACTGATCTCAAAATCAATAGGAATCATTTGCTGGTAATGACCAACCTCCTTATCAACTTTCATGATCCTAGGCCCAATCGTTCTTGAGTTATCATCCGGAAACGGATTGGTCTACATTCCGACCGACCGACCGACATCTGCAAAAAACAATATACCCCTCCTTCTTCGAAGGGGGGCATAATAAATAAATGCATAAACGGTCGTCTAATGAAACAAACTAGACTGTGCAGATACCCTAAAATCCTGAAAATAAGCCGGTTTTGAAAATTAGCCGATCTCGAAAATAAACCACCATTTCACTACAGGCGAAAAGGGCTCATAAATTAGCCGCACTCACAAATAAGCCGTGCACTTGTTTGTATCACCTTGTAAAACACCAGTGTACATTTACTTATAAGAAAGCATATAAAACGCCCAGTTGATAACACAATGCGGTGTTTATCAGGTATTGTGTACAGTAAATTATTCATACCCGTTGGGTGTTTAAATCTTAGGTGTATTCGTTTGTTAGGCCAGACAAAACTTTTAATGGGTAATTATCTGTAAGCATCTTATTATTATTATTAAGAAATTGTAACAAAACATGTATGTCAAAAGTATTATAATACCGACGTCGATGTTTTTATCAAAATAGAAAAAAAACATGTCATCCGTATCTGCAATATTTTGATTGTCGATGATACGCCTGTTTGTACGCCGTTACCGGATATATGTACTCAAAAGTTCGCCGGACTCAGAAAAAAAAAACGATAGTCCACCTAATCCTTACGAAAATTTAGAATAAGCCGCGGCTTATTTTCGGGATTTCAGGGTATTATCATAATGTAAATTAACTCAAATCTTCATCAGACAGCCGAACTGTCACAGTAATGAGAACGGGATTTGTTTGTAAAGTAAATTCCGACAACACAGCATTGTCAAGAAACAAAACAATGTTACCTTATACTTCCATGTTACACTGATGAAAATAACCGATGCCACATCTTATCTGAAGAAAAGTTTTAAACAAATATGTCTATTGTCACCCAAGGTTCCATTGTCTGGTACCTTCAAATGTGAACATGCTCAAAGATCAGCAATACAGTATATCCACATAACGCTGTAATAACTGTTACAATACAATTTATACTGACAAATTTAAGAAATATAGGCATATACAAGCATCTCTTTTGCACTTTTTAACTACATCTATCAACCAAAACCATGAAATGCAAGCAATAACTATTCAAACCCCATGTCGGTTACCTAATACATCCTGAAATTATTTCCCCACGCACAATAATACTATAGCCCATCCTGCGTGATACAGTGTGGCCCCATCTGCTTATATTTTACTTTTTGAGATTCTATGCTTTCATGTTTTCATATCTTTAATTTGTTTATTTTGTGTTTAGTGATTGACCCCTCTACAGTTAATCGCTACGCTTTTCTATTTGATGGTGCGATAACTAATAATGTGTAGGACTCCATGATGCTTTCCTCCTAAATCCTACATACAATGGACGGAGGGAGTGCTCTTAAAAGTTAGGCTCTTGGTGTTCTGACTTCAGACATGTTGTTGAGTACATTGGTGTAATTATACTTTAGATTTACCTAAATTTTATGTTTAACTTTATAAAACCGTTATTTTTGCACTAATGTTAGAGCCTTTCTCAGCGGGGATTTTATTTACATAGTGGTGTCTAACTTGTTGAAAATAGGATAAGTGCGAGGTTTGCATGCCCTAAATGCGTCTAACCTCCCCCCCCCCGCACCCCCCCAGTTTCCTTTATATAGGTTACTGACCGTTCCAAGGCGGTGTCCCTATTTTCAAGTGGCGTTTTGTCTGTCTTGTATTGTCTGTTGCGTATGTTTTCTTGTTTGTAGTAAGCGTTTTTTTCTTCTTACTCCCCCTATTGCCCCCTCCGGGCGTGGCTGTGTGTTCATCTTTATTACATGTGTGTTTGCGCTATTATGTTTTACGTTGTAGTATGATTGTTATTAAGGAACGTGGTTTTCTCTTTACTTATGTGTCCTTGTTCATCTTTCCTCCCCCGCCCCCTCCGATCCCATTTTGCCCCTTACCATTCCATTCCCCTCCATTTAGCATAAATAAATATGCACTTGTTGGATGTTTGAAGTAACTCGTCTGAATTGTTTTTCCATTACAGCTTCTTTTTGTTTTGGGCTTGCTTTGCGGGTGCGTGGCTCTGGGGCTGTGTGTTTAGTGCTATGTGCTTCCGAGAAGTCTAGTCTTACATTTTATCTTTTGAAGTTTTCATAATAACTTTTCTTTACTCTATTTGTAGGAATCTTTGGAAAATATCCCGTCAATAAGTCCCTTGCAACATCAGTTTTGTAATTTGTTTTTGTATTTTTATGTTTTTATGTCCGAACAGTACTCTGCTTTAGATGACAAAGAGTGCTCTCCACCTTTTTAACTTTTAATACTCTCTTTTTACAGATTTGTATGCCACAATGTTTCCAGGTGAATGCACAAATGTATTTGCAAGGTGTAAGTATATTTACATTCACAAAGTTACGTCGTTTTAAACATTAATAGACAAAAATGATTATGAAATGAAGAGATGAATACCTCATATCGATTGAAAGGTTGTTTGATCAAGGGTTTTCCTTGGTTTCTCTATAGATATTAGATGTTACCATTGAAATCTTAATCATTATAAACAACTCCGAGTGTGATAAAGAACCAAGATGGCAAGAAAATAGCGATTTACTCTACAAGACCGCGTAGTTATGAGTCCTGGCTACACTTTGAGACAAATATCGCGTGCTTGTGGAATTGGTTATTAAGTAAAACATTTAATACATATATCTTTGTCTTTCGGTTTTGTTTTGTTGCTTTATGCATGCCTATATCAGTGCAGCCTTCTAGACAAGGAAACGCATATGTACCAATGAAATTGTTACTGGAGTTGAAACGTTTTCATTTTTGCAGTGTATTAAACATTCTTGGGCTAAAAATCAGGCTGTGTACACGTCATATCGGTTTAATTCCCCGCAGACAGATTCAAGGCGGTGTTCGGCATCATTTAGTTTACTAATTTTCAGTTTTCTGTTTCGTTGCAATTTACGTGTTTCATGTTTGTCGGTTTGTTAGTTAATTGTTCGGACTGGAAAGGTCAAACTCATAAGAGGTGTTTCCTTGTAAATGTTTTTATTAATGTCTAATTGAATGTAATTTTAAAATTGCAGTGTTTTCAGATTTTTCCTTAAGGCAGTTTTTCATTTATGATTTTCAAATTAAGTTAAAACTTCTACAACTTAATATTTCAGAAATTGCTCAGGAAAATAGTTATAATTTATTGTTTATTTATTAGTTGAAAATGGCTACAGCGTTGAAATTCCTGTACGGAGAGACAAACTGCGGTGCAATAGGCCTGCTAGATATAGATTCCGGGTTGACAGAGAAGTACTGAACTTGCTTAAAGACAGCCAAATGAAGGTATTTCAAAGAAATTAAATTCTGTTAACAAAGTTTAACAAAAAGAAAAGTAATAGCGTTAAAACGAGAATGTTTCGGTTGGGAAATTATAGTAGGTATGGGTAGCACTTTTAGATAGGTTTCGAATCATACTAACACAATATATTGAATTAAAAACTTACGCCCTGATTTATAATTTTTGTTTACCTTTCCACTTTCACTTTCGAGCTAAAAATAACGTAGCGCCATCGCGTGATTGGGTACACTGGATGAAGTCCGGGCAACTTTTTTCAGCCTACACACAGTACTTAACACTGTGAAGTACATACTATCTGAGAAGTAGATCCCTCTGAAGCACCAAAAACAAGGCAAACTGTAAATTTGCAGACTCCGTTTACCCGTTTCATCAACCTCTTTTAAGTTTTACAAATCATTTCCATACGAAACTATGAACGAACTTATCGCATCGTGAACAATCGGATTGCAACGTTTGTCGCATCACTGTCTAAACTATCCCAGTTTCTGTTTTTGTCCATACCTTTAATGCCATGTCTAAACTATAAGATACGTTTAAGTTACTTCTCGCGAGGTTCTCATGCTGAATCGTTCATTTCAGGTAGTGGTTCGATTACAGTTTGTCCGAATGTAGTTTTGGCATTCTCCAGTTGTATTGAACTACTTTTTTTCTGCCGAAGAATGACTAAAATATAGACGATGATACTAAATCACACGGAATTTGTCGTTTACCATAACGGGTCCTATACTTTCAGTGCTACTCGGACGATTCTGCTTTGTGAAACTGGATTCACTGGACGTTTAATTATTTGAACGAAATATTGGCAGCTTCATTGGCCTTCATCAGACTTAATTTGAAGCATTTTTGTATGGACCGCTTTCAGATTGATTTATTCAAATATTGTCGCATTATTTAGTTCAGAGACAACCAATTCAAAAACTTACAGGGAATTTACTGGGAGAAGGGTAATCATAGATATGGGAAGAAGGTTATGTTTTACAAATATTGTTCACTGGTCGAAGGTGTGGATTTAAATATATCTGGCTCAAGGGTAACAATTTATGCGGTAGCAAGGCTCTTGTAACGACTTGTACTCACGAACAGCTCTGTATTAAACCTTTTCTATTTCATCCTTGTTCGCACCTGTAACAAACTGCGTCAGCTCTGTTCCATTTAGTATATAAGCTCGCATCAAATACAAAATGAATAAGGCGAGCTATATAGACTATCGATTTGCTCGATGGAATGGAACATCAGGAGGTAACAGCTTTAATAGCTATAGACCTTAGTGCGGCATTTGATACCGTTGATCATGACATCCTAGTCGACGTACTGAAAAATCAATATGGTGTTTGTGGTTCAGCACTGGAATGGGTGGATTCGTACCTACGACCTCGTAGCTGTAGTGTGAGGGTTGATAAAACATCATCATCTCAGCGTGATCTAACATGTAGTGTTCCGCAAGGAAGTTGTTTGGGCCCCTGGCTCTATTTGACCTATGCCGGGACGCTCTTTGACATTGTACCCCTATCTATTTCTGTGTTTGGATTTGCAGATGACCATACTGCAAACGTTCGTTTTCAGCCGACAATCATCGCAGAAAAGACTGCAATTCAAGACCTTCAAAATTGTGCTACTGTTATTAATGATTGGATGAACAGTAACAAACTAAAAATGAACACATCTAAAACAGAATTTATAATGTTTGGTAGTCGCCAACAGTTGAATAAGTGTTCCACCACAGACATTGAAATATGCAGTGATAAAATCAAAGTGCAGAGTTGTATTAGATACTTAGGCGCTTTTCTAGATGACACACTTAATTTCAAGGAGCATATAAAAAGGAAATGTAAAACTGCATTGTTGAATTATTTCAAGATCAAAAGTATCCGTAAATACCTAACCAAAGAAGCCACTGAAATATTGGTTATGTCATTAGTAATTTTTCACTTGGATTACTGTAATGTTATTCTTTATGGTGTTGCTAATTGTGAAGTAGGTAAATTACAACGTATTCAGAATATGTGCGCCAAACTTGTTCTCAACCGTAAGATGCGTGATAGTTCAAAACAGGCATTATATGATTTGCACTGGCTACTTATGAAGGCAAGAATCAATTTTAAGATCCTTACTTATACGTACAACTGCTTTGTTGGTAATGCTCCTCAATATCTAATAGAACTTTTGTCTAGTAAAATTTCAAAACGTACACTACGTTCGTCAGAATCATCAGTAGGATGCTACGTTGTCCCTTATAACAAGAAAAAACATTCAGTGACAGAAGCTTCAGTACGGTTGGACCAAAACTTTGGAACGAACTTCCATTAAATCTCAGACAAAGTGAATCAGTTAAAATCTTCAAAAAACAGTTGAAAACTCACTTCTAAGACTACTATTCATTGTTCTAAAATTCATACTACAGCAATTACATTGAAGCAAATCAAGACTTTGTGTTAATACTGATGAATTGTTTTTACTGTTTTTAATGCACGAGTGTACAACGCCATTGAAGATGCTTTGTGTGTTTAAATAGGCGTTTAAGAAAATTCTCAAGTTTCAAGTTTCAAGACCAAAAGCTGCTTTTGTTTAATTCAGATTTATTTCAATTGTATATTTTGTTTTAAAACGTGTCACTATTATTGTTAAATGATGAACACGCAGTACATGTGCCTTCTTTCTGTTCTTAGATGTAACAAAGGTAATAAATACCAATGTGAAGCAGTATTGTATAAACAACCAAGTTTGTTACTCAGTTTTGTTCTTTTTTATAATTCAATGACTTGGATTCAGTGTTTTAATATTTTCTGAATCTTGTCGTTGACAGAATTTCCACTCAAGCCGGTATGAGTGTCATTTGTAACAGACGTTTACAAAAACTGCTACAAAATGATTTACATAGTTTGTTTGATTTTTCTCTTTAAGGTTCCCGAAAACTTATTAAAGGATATTGTGAAGTTTGTGAACAAGGAAAGCATTATGAAATACTATGACTGTTTAAAGAAACGGAATATCTGTTGCTGGGGATTTTTCCTAATGATGCCAATTTGTCTATTGTTTGGCGTTATGATATCATTGATTGTCATTCTTTCGACTTGCTCACAAGATAGACCAGACCCTGAGACGTTTGTCTTCGATTTCAGTGGAATATTATTATTATTAGGTGGAGTGGTTGCTGAAGTACATTCAACTGTGTTGATTGCAATGATATTGGCCGTTCCAAAGCTATGCCACCGTGAAAAGGTAATAAATTAAGTGGAACAACTTTAATTATCAAACATTTCTTAGATTTTATATGCACAAAGATGACGATATTCCAAAGTTAAATTGGTGTGTCGTTCTGACGTTATTCCACCTGTGTTGTCTATTATTGCTGAATTATTTATTGAAAAATATAACCATAACCATGGTAATATATAACCAATAATGAGAACCTTCATGTTTACAGGCCTATTTCTATAAAAAGGGTAAAAGCAAGGTTGCATTTGTTACCGTAATTCTGCATTCCTTAGTTTTTACAAAGGAAGTTTTGTTAAAACTAAAGGTTTTCATTAACATAAAACTATTGTATATCATTAATTGTAAACTGAATATTTTTTATTATTGTAGAAAGACATTGCCCCCCAAACAAAAATATGCAGCCGATTCTTAAGAAGATGCATTGAAAATGACATCATTATTGTCTTCAGTGGAAGGAAAGACCGCCGTCCCAGTGTATCCTTCATGCTTATTACGTGGAAAAGCATGTAGCTCATACTTGTTCAACTAAATATATTCCATAGTTTTGATGCTTAAAAAACTGAAGGCAATGCTGGTAAATATGTTTGTAATCGCACGAGTGTATGACATGCCTACAGATGAAATTATGTAAGACTTTTGCCATCCATTGTGCTATAAATGAAGAAAGTTTGAATAAAAATCTTTGAACTACTTTATTTCAGCTCAATTTACCTTAACTAAGACTTAGCTTCGTGTGGTTCGATATAATTTCGGAAAATGTCGGGTAAGTACAGGTTTTATGCTATGCTTGACTGAAACGTGAAGATAAAACATAAATCAGGGCTAACATTAAACCCAGGACATCTTTGAGGATACACCCAGATTTTGTCGTAATGTAACTGTTTATATTATATGTAACATTCAGAATTATATAGACACAGAAATGAATTGTAGTATTGAAAACAGATAGATAATTGACTCATTCAATCAGGGCTGTTATATTTCGATCTTCTAAGATCGTTCAGCACGACTTTTATGTCGTGTTATTGATACTGTTTAGTTTCTCAGAATGACCAGTTCGGCCTGGGTGGTTCCAATACTCCCGCTTTCATAGCCTCGGGTATTGTATAATCACCCTTGGATATGGTGTCTGCGTTTTAATTTTGTCTTTTGACAGTTCCTGTGATATGCAGGCTCCATAACCACAGATCCACTTTCTAAATTCCAGTTTGTTTAGTTCTGCCCGTTGTTTTCTCATTTAGGGCAAACCCATTACTTTATCTGGGGATCAAACGCCGCTTTTCATGGAATTACACGCCTCAACACGTGTATCATTGAAGGTTCCACGTGCACCGCCGTTTGAATACATCTGCGGATGTCTCTAAATTGCTTTTTGTACTTATCACATGTGTAAATGTTGAGTTCTGCTCAACCCGGGGCTAGAGGGCGTCCACTACCGTCCATGAACAGGCTCAATCAAACCGAGTCTGCAACATTTTTGTTTCTGTCGTGTTGAGCGACATGTGAAGTTTCCGCTTTTTCTATTTAGGTAAGTATGAAAATGGGGAAGAAATGCAACCTTTTATAATCAGTAATGTATATAGAAAAGTAATATTTGTAGGAAATTGATATATTTCTATTACATTATTGACTCAGCTATAAATCAGTTTCTATTCTTTTTTATTTGTTCAAAATTTTATAAGGATTAGCGACACCTGTGTTAGTATAGTGTTGAAAAAGCCATAGAGCTTGTATGTAATATTTGAATTGAATTGTTAAAAAAATTATACGCCACCGAAACAAATGTCGTATCCAAGGTAGTTCTGTTCTGTAGTGACGTTTAGAACAGTTTTAGAACGGGATACAGAATATTTATTGTAATGCGTCCGCCAACAGAAGCCTTTCTTGGATAAACATATGGTTAATCAGGTTGAGCACCAACCTTATTCTCCTGGCCTGTGTCCCTTTGACTTTTCCCTACTTCCCTTGCTAAAGAAAATGCTTATAGGTAAATATAATGCCATTGGAAGTGACCTTGGTTTTGTTTTTTTACAATATATAAACAACATATCAATCATATCAAGGGGAGACTACTTTGCAACCTTTAGGTCATGGATAAGAAGATAAGTGTAATTCCTATACAGGGATGGCTTGAAAACTGTCTTAATCTGATTGATACTTTAGACATACGAAGACCAATGACAGAATTTATTTAATCACACCCGTAAAAACATGTTGCGAGTCTTGTTTTTCCCTCTTGTTTTCCGTCTATGGTTCTATGAAAACTTTACTGATTGCCTCCTTTTGATCTTCAGGCTAGTTTTCCTAGTTATGTTGCGAAATGTTTCAAGCCAAACCTGTTTGAGATGTGGAAGTCTGGTGAGCGATACTAGTATAGTGTTATCGTGGTCCCTTGTTCTACATTTATCTCTCTGCAGGCCGCAAAATCTAATCTGTCCCCAGGGTTGAAAATTATGTCTTTCTGTACATAATGTATTTGTCCATCAGTTTATTATAGTATTTATGAACTGTAGTAATTGGATGTTTTATGAATTTCCATAATATAAAATGACAGAAAACTATCCCGTTAACCCATGATTGACAGATGTTATGAAATGACGATGTTTTTACATTTCGATTGTGTTATGTTATTACATAATAAATTCGTTTATTTATTATTATTACTGTAACAGGTAAATAAATAAAAACTTTATTACCTTTTTTCTATTTTAAGGACTACCTTGAAAACGTTATTCGAGGATATGATGACATAATTGCGGCTGTAAATGTCTCTGCCAAGGTAGGTTGAGTGATTGTAAGTGGTCATCCGCAAATTAAACAGACATGGCATATTGAGGCTGTAAATATCTCGGCCAAGGTAGGCTGAGTAATTGTAAGTGGTCTTCAGAAATTTAAACAGACGTGGAATTGAGCATATTCTAAATAAATCAGTTCGGACATATTATGAGTATGCTTAATTTAACTAAAGCTAATGCCCAATATATTGTTAGCACGAATCTAAATGCTTTTCTGTGGTTCAATTTGACGGGTTTATTCCATGTCAATAATATATAAATTGTTCACTCTTTACGAACAGTAGAAAAATTGATGTTTGTTGTTACGTCAGTAGAAAATAAAATCTACCAATTTGAAAGACAATTATGCAACTAAATAAAAAGCTTAAAAGGAGTTCTATCAGCTAGATCTTAAAAAATTAATGATAAAAAAGGAGCCCAAAAATAGATATAACAACACTGACACAAGTTTTATTGTCAATGTGTGATAAAATATTACATTTTAAATGCATCAAAGATAATTATATTTTGCACTTTGTAAGATTCCTTGTAATAAAAAGTTTGCAACTCTGACGATATTATCTCTATCAATTGGAAACTAAAATGAACTACTTATTGTTTTGGTTCATAGAATATATCAGCGGTCCATCGGATATGAGGTTTTATCCATAGTTCAAAAACATGAAAATGCGGCGTCCCGACGACGCAAGGTCTATTATCATGGAAACACTGACATATGATAAATGACACCACACAATTTAGACAAAATGTACGCAATAACCTTGTAACTAAATTAAATGTTTTTCTTTATAGGAATACATTGAAATCTTAATTGAAGAGCGTGCGGCAGAAATGTCAAAAATCATGTCAAAAGGTTATGATGACCTTCCAGATGCATCGTACAAACGGCACAATTTAAGGAAAGGAAAGGCGTGTCTTTGCCAACAAATAGAGGCACATCTACGTTCAGTTCAACAAATACAGGAACAACACTAAATTAAATAATGAATAGTAAATATCAGACTAAATTTGTCAAATCTGTATGTAAAAAACGGTGCCTGGACAACAAAGTACAGTGAAACTTACTAGAGAGACCATGTCTATAAATAGACCACTTACGTTATGTTGTATTAAGAAACCACTTGTTTTCAGAGACCACTCTTTGCTATGATTCCCTTGGTGGTTTCTTAAATTTCAGATTCTTCTCTTTCAGTTCCGATCGAGAGGGGCGGGGAGCGGGGGGGGGGGGGGGGGGGGGGGGGGGGGGGGGGGGGGGGGGGGGGGTTGCATAAAAAATCCTCATAAAGTCAGAGATATCATTTGCATTCATGAAATAAATAATATTCGGGCTGATTTTTGAAAGGGCCTATACATTTTGATTCATCGTATTGAAGGTCATATGTTCATTTACGACTGATTTTTTTTATTTAAATCTACATCGAAAACAAATCTGTTAACTTAAATGTAAACAAAATTCTGTTTTTGTGATTATGAAAACTTGTGTGAGGTCCATTCTTGCTTTCATTTTTGTCTGTCAGTCAAAAGATCAAGCACATGACCTTATCTTTTTTATTTGAAGAAGGACATCGGACATTATGCTAGGGATTTTGCCCTAAGTTCAATGCTATTTCTTGACTTCAGTTTGGTCCCTAACTGTACTTCAGTTATTTCCACCCGAGTGCCCATGATAACACTGATGCATTGATCATATTGTTTGTTTTCTATACATCTATTGCTATACTGTATTTATACACATGTACAATACTGACCGGGCATTATGTGGAGGGTTATTATTGAATACATGCAGTGGTGTAGCTAGCCATACATTGG
Source organism: Mercenaria mercenaria (assembly GCF_021730395.1). NCBI lineage: Eukaryota > Metazoa > Mollusca > Bivalvia > Venerida > Veneridae > Mercenaria > Mercenaria mercenaria. The sequence goes on along the minus strand of NC_069377.1, from coordinate 482,033 downwards.
CGTAGTTGGCCTTTTTCAGTTGAAACGGACGGAGGGGTGCAGGAGACTGCCTATTCCACTGTGGGTTCAGGGGTGCCTTACTTTTAGCATTTTATATCAGTGGAACAGAACTTCTCTAGCTAGTATCAACATTTATATAGATATTCTTGGGGTGTCTGTGTTAGTTCTTTGAGGTCCTTACTAGTATTTCGGTTGGCTTCAAAATAAGTTTCAGACGTGTGAGCGAATTGATGTTAATTCTGGGGGTGTCAGTGTTAGTTCTGGGCGAGTCAGTATTAGTTCTATGGGTGTCAGTGTAAGTTCTGGAAGCAACTGGGTTTGTTAATGAGATGGTGTCTGGTGTAGTTCTGTTATGGTATAGGATGCTGGATCGAATAAAAGCAAATGTTGCTCTTTAAATGCATTCTAGGTTCGCTTCAACTGTGACCTACAAAAGGTAATAAATTTGCACCTAAGTGGCACTATTCCCATAGAAGTTCGTCTGTATTTCTTTGTCATGTTTACGTTGAAGACACAGATGTAATATGTCGAAGCCACTTGCTTGGCTCTTGACTTACGACAGATGCAGTTGTCTCAATCCTGATGACACTCAATCGACGGACTTAGACTGTCAAGAGGTAACAGATCTGATTAAAAAATTCATAAATTCATAAGATATACTTATAACGATCTGTCTGCTTTCTAGCTTGACTTTCTATGTCCGCTATTTATTTAGTTTAGTGTTTTCTGTGCTTGAAATATTTACAAAAATAAATAAAGCTGTAGATATGTAAGGTTTAGGAAACACATGCAATAAGTGTCAAATATTTATGTAAAAATTTATATGCTGACACCCTGTACGTAGTTTTTTTTCAATTTTAAACACTTTCCCCCCTGTGACCAAGTACCATTTGTTGCAGTATACGTATATAATAATTATTTACAAAGGCATGTGAACTATTTTGTTGCGTCACTGGGGGGAAAGATGTTTAAAACATAAAAACGATCTGTGATCATTATTTTAATAGAAAAGAGAATGAGAAATGTCTACAAAGTCTTCTTTTTGTTCATAAACTTGTAAAATGAAGTCGCATTTATCAAGAAATGGTCTTCAACTATCGTAGTATCGTAACTATGCAATTTCAGAAGTCTACCCCTATGTCACATTTTCCTTAATCGGATAGGCAATCTGAATAGGAAAACGTCCGAGGTCCTTTTCGGAGTTTATACTGAAGTTTTAAAAAATCAGGGTTTAATCAAGTTTTACATTGTAGAATCTTCTTAAACAAGGAAACATTAACAATAAATTCTGCGATTACAATCGTTCTAATTTTACAATACAATTCTTAATTTAAGGAGAATTTTGTGTGGACTGGCATTGGATATATAATAGCGATGACATTTTCCTATACGCAAAGGGTGCAGTCAGTACAAAAAACAACAAGTATGTCGTTGTAGATTCGTCTATATAAATTGCATTGATTATACCAGTACACTTTCTTTTATTTAAACTAGTCGTAAATAAAATTATGTTATCACGTCAGATACGTCACAAAATATACGAATAAGATGTTTATTTCCATTTGTCTTGCATCAAAATATACTGCTAACAATCAAAATGTGGTTAAATAGTTTTGAAAATGTCCTACTTTCACTTACATAGCCAGTCGGTTTAAACACTAGACATCCGCTGAAGAGGGACAAAAAGCTGGGTAAAGATTTTAATCCGCCATCATGACTGGATCCAAAAGACATTGGTCAAGAAATGTGTCAATATTGGTGCGCAATAGCTCAAGATTTACCACTTGTGAATCACGGTAAAGTTTTAGACTTTTTAGATATACTGATGTGCGTGCCGCAGGGAGCGGTGGTCTAGTGGATAAAGTGTTGGCCGCTCAATCCAGGGGTCGTGGGTTCGAGCTCCGCCCCACTGGGGCCACGACCATGACTTCTCATATGACACCAGTGCTGGATTTTCCAGGAAGCGGACTCGGGAGTGGTTTTAATAACCTTGAAGCTTTCATCACAATCGAGCTAAAACAAATTAGTATAAACTAAGCTTCTTTTTTTTCACTAGGACTTTTTGATTTAATACATACACCAGATCCCTTATATGTAACGATCTGCTTTTCATTTTAGGAATGATATCATGTTAGAACATGTTTTATGTGTTTTTTTCCGGAGAGGATGGGCGTTAACACCAGTTTTCAATAGTATTTCAGTTCTTTAACGGTGGACAGTTAATCTAACCAGTGTTCCCGGATTATGTACAAGTACGAAATTTATATAGTGCAAAGATAAATGGCAAAATCAGAGGAAAGTAGATCAGTATACATGCTATCCTAGATTTATTGAAGTTGTAAGAAAAACTAAAAACAAAACAAATGGTTAAATTATATATTTAATGAACCTGATATAACAGATCTTGACCATTCGTTGCGTCTAACAACTGTGGTCAATGCATTTAGAAGATATACAAATGGAACAACTTTTACTGACTGCATTATTCCAACTTTCATCAACTCAAACTTATCCCGTTTTGATATGCAGTCTGTTGCTCCAAATAAACACTTCAACTGAAAACTTTCTCTAAAATGAGAATCAAATTCAAAATCTTTGTGACCCTCGTTTGACGCTACCACAAAAAGAAATAATAAAGTATTCCATTCAGCAGTGATAGAAATATAATGTTTTAGCATCACTGAGTCAAACATTAGGAACGCAAAAAGCCTTCACCATCATCAGAATTTTCATTTATTAGCCTTTGCCTTTCTCCATCTCGAGGTCTTCTTACGCAGAAGTGTACAAACCAGGATTTCTGAAATAAAAAGTGTACGAAGGCCTCCAAGCATATTTTCACAAACAGATTTAATTTCAATTAATAATTGTATAGAATGAAAATTTTGGAAACGTGGAATAAAATCATTAGTCTTACCAGTTTTTTAGACGAAAATTGTTTTGTTGATAAATAAAGCCATACAAGTAGAATGTAAACAAAGTTTGCAATAACAGCAGAAAGTATGAGCAACCATATCATTGTTTGGTCTAAACATGGATTTTCATTGATGTCAGCTCTGGTATAATAGTATTTCTTCGGATTTGAATAGTCATAATTATATTTAGTGTCCATCGTAACGTAAATGTATCCATCCGGACACCGTTGTAAACACTGTCTATTATACAGTACTGGTTTAGTGCATTCTGTCACATTTATACAGTTGGATCCATTTAGAACTTGTCCCGAACCACAATATGTGTCGTATTTGCCCTTATAAAACATAATGGATATTTCTTTATCTTTGTCCGCGTCACAAAATACCTAAAATACACATAAATGATTATAAACTTAACATCTCCTTTCAACAGGTTGATGATTACAGTTATATGGCCGACGACGTACAAGCTATATTTAATACACTGAGTTAACTTACAAGCTATGTTAAAGATAACAATGATTAATAATTGCAAAAGGTGGACGCTATCTAACTTACAGTTTATCAACAGTTACAACAACTGAAAGCTTCATATTATTCAAATGTACGCTTCACTAAATGAATTCAATGTTGTTGTTTTTTTTTTGTTTTTTTTTTGTTGGTTTTAACGTCGCATCGACACAACTGTAATATGGCGAATTCTCAGTTTTGATGGGGGAGCTCCGTCTCCGTGCATTATTTCATCACGGGCGGGCATCTGGGTAGAACAACCGACCTTCCGTAAACCAGCTGGATGGCTTCCTCACATAAATGAATTCACCAGTAAAATCGCAATAAACAGTTTAACAGTAAAATAAGTCACAAAACTAAGCGTAGAACATATAATTATATCATATTAAAGGTTAATTAACGATATAACATATTTCTAAAAGGAAATTATTCAGATATCAAGTATAATATAACTTGGAAAACATTAATCAACAAGATCAAATAACTGTAGCGTTTCAATTCTGATCAGTGCAGATTGTGTAATTAAAGACGTTGAGCTACTGCGGTCAACTATAAAACTTGTAATAAACCAGAAGGTAACGAAAATTGATAAAAACTGGGCACCATGGTAGCAACGACTAGACTTGGGTAAAGACATACATCTGATCAGGGTCCGGCACGGGAAACTAAAACCCCAGAACATCCTAAAATGGCCTACTTTTATCACTAGAATAATTTTTATTATCAATTATAGAGAAATGATTAAGCATAACCATAGCGTCGATCAATATTACGATCTTAATGTAGTGTATTTGCTTTTAACCTGAGAAAATGTTTTGTGTACAAACATAAATTCTTTTATCTACTCATAAAATACTAAAACAAGAACTTCACAATGATATATGACAATGTTCAATGGAAAAGAAACTCAACTTACATCTTGTATCAGCTGACAAAGCCCTGTAAAGTAAATAATGCAAATAATATTGTGTTTAAACATATCTGCACGCACTTTACTTGATATCCTTGTTATCTTGATTTCATTCTAAATATAGTCAAGCGTAATGTCCCTAGCAACGCTATTGATTGAAACTTGATTTAATAGCGTTTATAAAGTATTGTAATGCTGTGTAAAATAATTTGTGTCATGTTAAAAGAGGACTACTTAAATTGTATCAGATGAACTAGAAATTTCAAGCTTACCGTATAATATGACCCAGTATAAATGCACGTATCTCAATATATCAACTGTTAAAGGATGAAGGACCAAAACATAGATCACCACATAAAGCAGCAACGACCGCCATTACCAGATGGAAAAAAGATACCATTTCTTTATCGTGGCGGCTGAAGATGATAGTGAAAAAGTTTCTGAAATTGTATCTCTTCTAACAGAAAGTTTTAAGTTGAAGTGCTTATACGAAGCAAGAGATTGCAAACCAGGATATGACAGATTTGAGTTTATAAGAGTGGGAATGATGCAGTCAGCAAAAGTTGTTCTATTTTTGTCGCAGTGTTTTGCAAAAGACGAAATATGTACGTATCAACGAAGTATTGCTTTAGCCGCATCGGTGGACGCCGATGCATTGTTCCAGTTCTACTTGAAGACTTTAACGATGATCAAGTATCGATTATTTCCAACCTGACGTTTGTTAACGCCGTAGGATCGGCAGCTTTTGATGTTTCAAGTAGGATTGCAGAATCGGTTGCATGTTCAGGTATTTTTCTACTTAATCTTTATCAATAAAGAAAGTACCTATAGAATATGATTTACGGTATAGCAAATATTTATCCATAAAATGTTTTGTTATTATTTTAAACACATGCAGATTAACTGTTAAGTATGGTTAAACTACATTTTTTAAGTTTTCAATTAGCAATCATGTTGAAACAGATGTCATATTGCAATTTTATAGTGGTTTTAATAACAACAACATATCACAAGACTAATTTTATAAAAGTACATATCTTGGAACACTCATTATCAATTGCTAAATAGTGAAAAAATCAAAAATTCAAATTTGTATTAATTCGAGTTTGTAAAAATCGTGCTATTGTGGTTTAAATACAAATTACTATACATGTACATGTTTTTCTGAACAAAATCTTTCCGAATTTATACGTACGCAAAAGAGTTCCGGTAGTTCCAAAATATTTATTTGGACTGTTTGTATCCGATTTTATTCACATGATAGGAGATAATTGGAATAAAGCAATATTGCACTTTACATGTCTAACATTTATTCTACAGATTTTTATAAACAAATACAGAGTATGTGGTCACGGGGCAATTTGGTATAGGTGACCACTACTATAACTTTCAGATTTTGTGACATTAACAGGTGTAAATATAATGTAACGGCCCTAAACGTTAAAATTTTATCTGCTAAAGCAAAAGATCGCACGGTTTTTGTTTATTTAATACTTAAACCTTAGGATTACAAAAGTTGTTTTGTCATTGTCATGTAGTTGTTGATAATCAGCGAGTTGGAACAGGCTTAAAATACAGTACGTTTAAATCGTAGTTTACTCTAATATCAGTGTATAAAGTCCGTAACAAGTCTGTTTATGGCCACATAATCTCGGCCAATGTCAATTAATTGCAATATTGTCTCAGTAACACCAGCTTTCCGGCCCATGAATCCAATTCACATTGTTTACTCTTACGCTAGTTTTAAGGAAAAATGTCATCATTTATGAAAAATGTTTTTGTTAACAAAATCTCACAAAACGTCAAAATGCAAAATTTTGCTCCTATAAGTTATTGATTATTCGGAGTTTAAGCAACCAGTGGGCGCAATATTAATAACTTAAAGGTACAATTAAATATAAATACAAAGTCTAAGAAAGCAAAATAATGAATTGTTGGTTCTGTATCTGTATCTGTAGGGTATACGACGCAGGACCACTTCTGGTATAAGGCGTCGGGGTGAGTGGGATCGTTCAGTAACGATGTGTGAGAGCTGTTTTAAAGCTCTCTACTGTTTCTGCGCATGCGATATTGTCTTTCAGTCTATTCCAGTCCTGCACTGCCTTAATAAAAAAAGAATGTCTGTATTGATCTGAGTTGGCGTTATTTACTTTGAAACAGTTTGAGTGGTTAAAGCAGAATTTTTCAACGATGTTTGAGCTGATGCTGTCACTTATAATTTTAGGACGTATTCGTCTTTTATTAAGTACTGGTGTTAAATAACTGTTCTTGTTAATTGCCGGCACCATACCCCTGATGATTTTATAGATAAAAATTAGTCTAGCCTGCTGTCTTCTTTCCTGCAAGCTGTCCAGGTTGAGTCTTTGTAACATGTCAGTAACACACCAATCTTCTCTGGAGTGATAGTCTTTTAAAATGAACCTTGCTGCGTGGCGTTGAATTTTCTCCAGGGAGTTGATATCCTTAACGTAGTATAGATCCCAGATAATTGACCCATACTCAAGTGTTGACCGGACAAGTGAAATATATGCAAGTTTCTTACAGTCTTGGGCACAATTCCTAAGGTTCCGTTTGAAAAATCCTAAAGTTGAATTTGTTTTTTTACACATATTGGTGATATGTGTTTCCCATGTAAGATCCTTTGATATAGTTAATCCAAGGTAGGGATTTGAGTCCAATTGTTGTAAGATGGTTTTATCTAGCTCGTAGAAGAAATTTGACTTCTGGCGGATACTTAAAATATAACACTTCTTGGCATTAAATTTCATGCCCCATAAGTTCGCCCATTTTTCTAGTGCGTGTAGATCATTCTGTAGAAGAAGATGGTCATTATGTGAACGGATGGGTCTGTATAATAAACAATCACCAGCAATCAGGCGCACTGTAGATTTAACGGAATCTGGAAGATCGTTTATGTGACATAAAAACATAAGGGGGGGGGGGGGGGGGCGAAGACTGTACCTTGGGGAACTCCGGATTCAACATCTACACTAACGAGTGTTCACCTTCTACGACATCGTTCATAACTCTATCTTTCAGAAAGGATTGTAGCCAATGTAGTAAATTTCCACGGACACCGTAATTGTCTAGTTTTTGCAATAATTTATCGTGTGGAACAGTATCGAAAGCCTAAGAAAAATCTAATATTGCTATATCCACTTGACATTTTTTATCATAAGATACTAATAAGTCATTCATAGTTACTAATAACTGAGTTTCTGTCGAGTATCCTGACCTGAAACCGTGATTTCTATCTGTGAGTATTGAATGATTTTCAAAGTGGCTTAGTAGGTGACCACATATAATATGTTCTAACGTTTTACACAAAACAGTTGTTAGGCTCACAGGACGGTAATTTTCTGCAAGGTGTCTGCCCCCTTTTTTGAATACTGGACTAGTGTTGGCATTTCTCCAATCTGTCGGTAGTGATCCACTGTCCACAGAAAACTTAAAAATTTTTGTTATTGCAGGTGCAAGTTCTTGAGCACAAGTTTTCAACACAATATGAGGTATTTTGTCTGAACCCATAGCTTTAGATATTTTCAAGTCTAGAAGTAATTTCAGAACTCCTTTTTCAGTAAGTTTTAATTCTGGAATGGATGGTATGACATTTTTACCATATTTAAGTTTACTTTCATTTGCTGTTCCCGTTATTTTACAGAAAACTGACTGGAACTGTTCCACTAGAATATTTGCTTTGCTTTTAGAGTCAGTAATAAGATTACCGTTATTTTTCAGTGGGGAAACACCAATATTTTCCTGTTTCTTAGATTTGACATATTTCCAGAATAGTTTAGAGTTTTTATTATCAAGGCCTTTTTGGATGGTGTTATTTACGTACTCCCATTCAGCTTTTCTAAATAATTGCTTACATTCTTTTTGAATATTCCTATATTTGATCCAGTTTCCTGTTTTCTTTGCTTGTTTTTAATACCTGTTTTTTTCCTAATTGACTTTTTTTAAATTACAATTCAGCCATGGTAATATGTGTTTCCTTTTAACAGTTTTAGATGGCTAATTTCCTCTATTGATTTCAAAATATCTTTCTTAAAGAGATCCCAAACAGAGTCAATGTTTACTATGCTGGGTAGTGAAATGATTGTATCACTAATCTGTTTACATGATAGTTTTAAATTGTCCCAGTTTGCCTTGTTGAACATGTAGATTTTACGTGGTTTAGTGTTTGTATACACTGGTTTAATATCTAAATCTGTCACAACAATGTCATGATCTGAAATACCTGGCACACTAACTGAGCTTTTCACTAAGGATGGAATGGTTAAAAATACTAAGTCTAAAATATTTCCTTGGCGAGTAGGTTGACCACGAACTTGTGTTAAATTATTTTCGACCGAAGTTTCAATAAGCTTCTGCTGTACAGGTCTATCTTGCATAGAATAGAAAAAGTGGAAACTCCACAGGTCGCTCAACACAACAAAGTATTGTTTGGTACCGATAATAGAGAGTTTGAGATTTCAACCTTCGCCTTCCCCTTCAACGTCTCTCATATATATTTGGGGTAAAACGTCACCGATATGCGTGTATTTTATTTATATCAGACGTTGCTACTAAAGTTTTCCATGTAATATCAAGTAGGCCTAAGACTTCTCTTTATTACTATGTGAAATAAAAAGCTTAATTTCAGGATTTCTGCTTATTAAGTTATTCGATTATCCATATGTATAATTAGACTAAATTTGATGCGAAACACTATCATCAAGTATGAGAATAATGAAGTTTTGTATGACTAATGACTTTAACTAAATACATTGAATTGAACCTGGAAGTATGAAGTTACCAACTGATTTTGAGAAACTTTGAGATTTTGTTCAGACTTTAACTTCTACGGCATATTTGTGTCCCCAGGCGGTATCGATTATACCAGGTGGGCCTTTTTGCCATATGAAGTGAAGTTTTGAACGTCAGGAGATATGATTTTACGAAAGTCAAAACTTCAGTTTTTTTTGCATCTACTCTGTCCACATACTCTGCATCAAAGACTGAAATCTGGATGGAGACACATGGCATGACAGCCATTTTACTTGAAAAATGAATAATAACGCGCTATTATCATTTGGTGGAACATTTTATTTTTACTTCCAAATACAATCAATCCGTTTCTGTCTGACACTTAATACGACAATTGGGTTTTAATTATAAATATAAAATGGTACTAGTAAGACGGAAAATTCTTCTGAAGTATCAGACAATTTCAGATCTATGATATCATGATGCGAGAAGTTTGCCGTTAGCCGTATGGGATAACTCCATTGCACATGCACGGACCAAGAGCCTGGTCAGTCCCCCCTTTGATTCTTACATTTTACAAAGAAAATCGGTCTTGAAACTCAGTTTGACCCCCCCCCCCCCACCACCACCACCCCATCCCTGAAATGGGTGGCCTCTTCTTTCAAGTTGGTGTCCCTCTAACCAAAATCCCTTGAACTGTACATGCTGTACTTATAAAAAATTGTATTCAAACAAATACGTGTATATGCCCACATGTTATTTTGTGCGACATTTTTCGTCGCCACCTAACATTTCTTGACTGTTTCGCTAGACAACTGGTGACTTCGCACGATTATATTGTGCTGTCTGAGAGTTTTACATTATACAGAGTCATACAGAGTATCATGATGCCAAAACGTATGATATCACGAGAGTATAATACATTTGTTTCAATCGCTTGTTAAATGTATTCATATATTGTGTATACTGGCTCATGTTATCATTCGATGTACAAAGTACCAATTCAAAGTAAAGATTACCTTTAAGAAAAACTATGAAATACTAGTCAACAGCATTACGGATGAATCCGTCCTTTATATTTTATTGTCATGCCTTTTGTGTTCAAAGTATATCGAGAAATGCATTTGTAATAGTTGGTGTCTCATATTTTTGTTTAAAAATATTCACTGTATTATCTTTCAAGAACACCATCAACAATAGAATACGTTGATATGTTTGTCAGTTTTATTTCCTCTCGTGTATGATTTACAATCGTGGATTGTATACTGACATCATTTCATATAAAACCTAAATATTCGGAGCAACACCAACGAGTTTTTACATTGTTCACATTGTTTTTTTTTTATTTATTTATTTTATCGTTATCGCACTAATATGATGAATAGATGATAGTTAATTGAAATGTTTTTATTTAATTTTCATTTTTAAAACCTCTTGTAAAAGTCCTGCCCTTTCGGACAATTGATATCAATAGAAAAAGTAGAAACTTTACAAAATGCACGAAAAAAACGATCATAATTACGAATAAATTGAATGGGCGGATTAAAAGAAGTAAGGTTCATTCTAAAATTTGAAATCTCAAGGAATTTTAATCGAACTTCAACTTTATACGTTAGCTTCGCAAGAGACGTTGAAGGGGAAGGCGAAGGTTGAAATCTCAAACTCTCTAATGTATCCCAGTTTACGTCTGGACAGTTGAAGTCTCCACACAAAATATGTTTTTTCTGTTCAGTTAAATTTAAAGCGTTGTGAAGTTGGTCTAAATCTTCAGTGTTCCTTTTCGCCATATAAAATGATGAAATGTATAAGTCTCTTTTACCTTTCAAACTAATTTTGACAGTTTCTATTTCACATTTTGTTATATTTTCTATACATTCAGTAGATGTGATGTTTGACTGTACTGCTACAAATACTCCACCACCCCTAGTAGTCCTGTCATTGCGATATACTATATAGTTTTCTGGGAATATTTCAGAGTTTTTAATAGCATCCTGGCTAGGAGCCTTCCCTGGTTTGATACCTCTCAACCACGACTCAGTACCACAAATAATGTCAGGTTTGATATAGTTTATAGCAGCTTTAAATTCCGCGTTATTTTCTTCCACACTTTTACAGTTAATTGTCATAATTCTTAAATTTTGCTTACTTGATAACTTGTCAGGTGTAGAGTGTTGCTTATTGTCACTGCTGGAATTCCGACATTTTGACGATACTGAAAAAGTATACTTGCTGTGTTGGTATTTACTTGGTGAAAAACGGTCTCTATGGCTACTCGTGTGTAGTGGGCTAAACACTGAATCAACTGTGCTGTCTAGATTCGACAAAGGTTAAAAAAAGTTCGATGTTTGGGTTTCATAACTTCTGAAAGTAAAACTGTCACAATTTATGTTATCACATTTACAACACAACCAAGAGATACTGGAGCGTTCCAGGTCTCTGATATCTTTACTGCATAGAGAAATGCACGACATGTGGTGCCATACACTACAATCGTCGCAAGCGGCCCCTCCCTTGGACAAAGTCACAGGTAACTGACATAAACCACAAGGCCAAACTTTTTTCTGGGCAGGACCTGGATTAATTTCAACGTCTCCTGAAAGTATAATTATGAGCACTAATAAGGTACTATTTTTACGATGTGCCAATGATGAAATGTTCGGCGAAAAGTTACACGGTCAAACGGTATAGAGTATCTATTTTTAAGCGATTTTACTGATGAGAATGTCAAAGTTAGCGAGGACACATGATGATGCTGGTTAGTCTGAACAAAGTACGTCAAGAAAGCCACAATTAGAAGGCATAGTAAAGACACGGATGGAGATAAATGTACAATTTTCTTTTTTTTTCAAGATGGCGGCCATGATGAAATAATGGATGGGGTATGGTGCACGGCTTAAAAAACGTCCTAACACTTCATTTAATCAAAACTAAATTTGGCAGTGCAGGTAAAAACAACTATGGTGGTATAAATCACTAAAAATCCAAATTTAAATAGAAAACTGTTTCGAATGATATTTTTTCACGAGCCAGCTGGAAAACACGTCTTCACTCCGCGCATACGCACTCACTTCCCTAGTTCTTCCAGACTTAAGGTTAACAAAATTTCTCCTACACAAATTTAAAATATAAGATAGCCGCCAAAATCATGCGTAGGAAGTTGGCTAGATAATCGACAACCGACAATCGACATTTGCCGTTTATATAGGAAAAAACAATGTCGAGCTAGAATGTTCAACCAGCTAAACATTCAGCTCGACATTCGTTTTTATATAGCGAAAACCAATGTCGATCTGGAATGTTTAGCCAGCTAGACATTCAGCTCGACATTCGCCATTTATATAGGGAAATCAAATGTCGACCTGGAATGTTTAGCCAGCTAGACATTCAGCTCGACATTCGTTTTTATATAGCGAAAACCAATGTCGACCTGGAATGTTTAGCCAGCTAGACATTCACTTCGACATTCGTTTTTATAGATGGAAACCGAATGTCGAGCCGAAATGTTTAGCCAGCTAGACATTCAGCTCGACATTCGCCATTTATATAGGGAAATCGAATGTCGAGCTGGATTGTTTAGCTAGCTAGACATTCAGCTTGACATTCGCCATTTAAATAGGAAAAAAAAATGTCGAGCTGGAATGTTTGGCCAGTTAGACATTCAGCTCGACATTCGTCGTTAATATAAGGAAATCGAATGTCAAGCTGATGTGTTTAACTAGTTTCATATTCAGCTCGACATTGGTTTTTCCTATTTTAAAAACAAATGTTGAGCTGAATGTCTAGCTTACAGGACAGTCAAGGTCGACATTTGGTTTTCCTATATAAAAACGAATGTCGAACTGAATGTCGAGCTAGCTAAACATTCCAGCCCGACATTCGATTTCCTTATATAAATGACGAATGTCCAGCTGAAAGTCTAGCGGGCTAAACATATCAGCTCGACATTCGGTTTCCCCTCATGACTATATAAAAACCAAGTCCCAAGTGGATGTGGTATAGGTGAGAACCGGAAGTAGGGTCAGAGCCAAAACCCCTTCGGTGGATCGTGTCCGATTTCAGTCTGACCACGTGACAAAAACATGGGCGCGATATCTGGTTGGCATAGCGACGAAGAAGTTTGACCCCAAAATTCGCAAAACATTGTTATAAATACGAATATCGAGCTGAATGTCTAGCTAGCTAAACATTTCAGCTCAACATTCGATTTCCTTATATAAATGACGGATGTCGAGCTGAATGTCTACTGGCCAAACACTCCAGCTCGACATTCGATTTCCCTATTTAAAAAAGAATGTCGAGCTAGCTAAGCATTCCGGCTCACATTCGATTTCCTTATATAAGTGACGAATTTTGAGCTGAGTGTCTAGCTTGCTAAACATTCCAGCTCGACATTCGATTTCCCTATACAGATGGCGAATGTCGAGCTGAATGACTAGCTGGCTAAACATTTCAGCTCGACATTCGATTTCCCTATATAAAAGTCGACATGGGCTTTCGCTATATAAAAACAAATGTCGAACTGAATGTCTAGATGGCTAAACATTCCAGATCTACATTCGATTTCCCTATATGAATGGCCAATGTCGAGCTGTATGTCTAGCTGGCTAAACATTCCAGGCCGACATTGGTTTACGCTATATAAAAACGAATGTCGAGCTGAATGTCTAGCTGGCTAAACTTTCCAGCTGAACATTAGATTTCCTTATATAAATGGCGAGTGTCGAGCTGTGCTCGACATTGTTTTTTCCTATATAAACGGCGAATGTCGATTGTCGATTGTCATTAACATATATAACAACCTAACAGAATATGTTCAGTATTCTAAATGGTGTTATTGGACTTGATTTTTGATAAAATGTTTGGAGTACTAAACAGAAGAACCTTTTTTATGGACTACTGCCTACAGTTACCGAAATATCATACATTAATTGTAAGAAAATGGACTGAAATTCACCATTTTGGTGTCATGCACCAACTTCAGTCTCTTCTATTTGAATTATTTATAACGGAAGTTGTCTTTTCAATCATCAATTGATATTGTCACTCAGTGATATTTTCTCTTGAAAATTTAATCCCTGGGTCTCACACTATTTTAAATTATGTGCTGTACAGTAGAAAATGATAATATAGAACCATCCGCCCAACGCCAAAACTAATGCGACAACAGATAGCTTTCTCTAAAAATGTAAATGGTTCACAATCCTTAAAAAACTACTTTATTGGTCAGAACAACAGAACAGATCTTATCCACGACTGTTGCTGAAACGATGACAACATTAATATGAAATAAGGCACTGCCTCAATCGGGAATCGATCCGACTTCAACTCTTTCCATAAGGCAACAACACAACACAAGGTAGCGCCCTCTCTTCTTTTTCCTCGTAATTTCATCCCTCATGTTGAGTATTATCGAAGATTATGCTATTTTCAGTCTTGACGGGAAATAACTCGTGTTTACCGCTTAAGTCGTTCGTTTTCTTTTCAGTCATTACAGTTCATCTGCTTGCCCACAACTATGCGTTTGTATCAATTTAAAAGTAGATTTAGGAATAAAAAACAACACTGCCCATATCTGTACTGATGTGCAAGACGTTGCAGTTCGGACAAATTATTTGTAGGATATTAACTTTGTTTCGTAAAATGCGCATCGTGAAATATGCATAAGCTCTGCAGCAGAGATATTGAACGGGCAAGTTTATTCTGAAAAAAAAAAAAAAACGCATGCAAAGCTAATTATCTTTTATTACATGCGCATTGACACGTCGTGTTAATATTGTAAAATAAGTGAAATTATCGACGTTAATAAACTTTTTAACGTGACTACACACTTAAAAGTACGTTCAAAAGACTGAAAGAAATTTGTACTTTATATGTTAAAGTTTTTGTGGGTAAACCGAAAGAAGCATTCAGGAAGTGTTTTGTTGACCATCTGAAAGTAATGTTGGCCGATAATTGACGAAATCACAAGTCACCATAAAGGAAGATATTTCGCATCTATATTGTCCCAAGTCGTTATCTGTTGAACTGAAACGCGCGTGTCTAAGGTTGACCAGAAAGTGCCGAGTTTCGATAAAACTGTTTTACAGAAGTGCAAGATATATTTTCAGATTTGTATGCGACCATGTTTCCTGGTGAATGTACAAATGTGTTTTCGAGGTGTAAGTATTACCATGAAATTATATATCTTCTCTTATGAACAGATTTACAGAAAGGTATAATACATGTTATAAATGTTTTTATTACAAGAATGAACATTTGTATTCCCCAATATCGCCGATTTGTAAAATCAACATAGTGTATTTTTAAAGACTTTTAACGATTTTGAAGACTTTTCATACAAAATAATGCCAATATTATTATTCAATAACAAGGGGACCTAAAACTCCAAAAAAAGTCATCAAATTAAAAACCTGTTTCAAACTCATATATTTCAACACTGAACATTACTGTGAAGATTTTTGGAATCTAATTTTATAGTTGAAAATGGCTACAGTGTTGAACTTCCTTTACAAAGAGACAATATTAGGTTCAACAGACCTGCTAAGTATAGGTTTCGTATCGACAGAGATGTTTTGACCTTGCTAACAGACAGCCACATGAAGGTACGTATAGACTGATGCTTTAAGTCATTGTATATATAAAACATTTCTCACAGGGCTTTTCTTGTGAAAAACACTTGCTTTATTGAGTTTAGGCAATATGGCTGTAAGAATTCATACAATGTTACGAAATATTTAACTTATAGTAAGAAACAGAGAAAACATTTCAATTGAAATATGTTTAGTAGGAGAAATTGACATGGTGGTTAATAAGTTTTATCAGTATCGTAAATAAGGAATTTATCCCTTCATTGTAATTTCATTTTACACTTTTCTATGTTGCAGGTCCCTGATGGCTTACTGAAAGACGTTGTGAAGTTTGTGAACAAGGAAGCCATTATGAAGTCTTATTACTTTCTAATGAAACGTAACATTTGCTGCTGGGTGTTCTTCCTACTTCCGCCAATGTTGATGTTGCTAGGCGCTTTGGTATATTTTATAGTCATTGTTTCCACTTGTACACAAGAAAGACCTGACAATGAAACACCTCACTTTGATTTAGATGGTGTATTAGGAATGTTAGGAGTGGCGCTTGGTGAAACATATATTGCCATTTTGATTGCGATGGTGTGTGCTGTTCCAAAACTGTGCCATCGAGAAAAGGTAAATAAACGTTGTTTAATAATATTTCAAAAAATGTTAGATAGTGCGATATTTGTTATGTTCTAATCTTCATTTAACTAAAGTTGTATTGACCTTCGTCTTTTCATCCGTCTGTTCTGATTAAATATGCATATATTGAATTTCTAACTATTAGTTTTCAGCGAAAACATTTTTATTTCACTTGTATAGGTCTCTATCTCGTATATGCGTTTACCATTCAACTAAATATTTAAAGAATGTCTTTGACATCGCATTCCTTATTTTTTTAAAGGAAAAATAAATCCCTACTGTCCTGTTCTTTTGTTTTAGATTTAAAGCTCTACATCATCATTAAAAATTGAAAATAATAATTTCTTATTACAGAGAGACATAGACCTCCAGGTTAAAATATATAGCCGTTTCTCAAGACGATGCATAAAAATGACATCTTTATTGTCTTCAGCGGACGGAAAGACCGTCGACCAAGTGTATCCTTCATGTACATTTGTAAAGAAACTGGTATCTCAGCTTAAAATACTCAGTTATGTTCATGAGCACTAACATCTGCATTATTATATAGCGGATAATAAAGAACAGAAATCCACATAGAAATGCTCTATGCCCTAGTATTCCTTTACACAGTTCTGACTCCATTATTTGTTTTATATTGGTGCCATCTTTCCATTAGAGTAAAAATCTCTATATTATAATGCGGTGTTTATAAACTATACAGTATCTAGACTCATATCTTTTATTATATAGATATATGACTAGAGATCAATCAGTGACCCCAAAATAATCCTACCTCGCAATTATCTGTACAGCTGTATTGAACATGTTTGGAGTAACTGCAATGTTAAAAATTTATTATTTCCATTGTCATGGTAAATACTGAAGAGTTTTTTCTTGTTTTATATAGGATGCGTAATTGATCAAATAACATTATAATCTGAAATTCAGCTTAAATACTGGATCTGAATTAATTTCATTAGACGTAAAACATGTTTTGATGTCATAAAATATGCATGTGTTGACAACATTTTTTTGCATTGAGATACGTTCTTCCCGCAAAACTCCAGTTATAACTGGGGATTGACTATCTGCAAGAGCGGCTACATGTAAATGCTTCAAATTATCAAATCAAGGTTTGGTTATATGATCGAAATGTAACATTTAAAATAAATCTGGTGGGATTTGGAAATGCTACAATTTTATATTGAGTGTTTGCTTGAGCTATCAATAACATCAGATGTTATGTAGTTAGAATTCAATGTCAATGCAGATATCTATTTTACCAAAACACTGCTGGTACAAATATTAGCCACTGTGACACAATGTACAAATGCAAACCATGTAGGATCAGCGCAAGGTAATGTCAAAAGCTTAAACACCGAAAAGACAGTTAAGAATGGAAATAAATGAAATGGACTTAAACCTTTCGTATTTAAAAGGCATTAAAGATATAATCATAGACATAGTACTGCTCATAACAAAAGGATTCAGAACTTCATTGGAAATGTCCTTCTAAGAACTATCCAATTCGCTCTTGCGCCTAGTGGTTAATGCTCAAAACTAAAGATCGTTTTCCGTTTTCCATGGGGTGAGTTCAAACACCAAGGGGATCACTATGTTTTTCAGTTCTTTTTTATTTACTTCTTTCACTTATTTCAATTTTAATATATTATTTGAACTGCTTGCACAAATGTATTACTTTAGCAAAAGCCTTTTTTTCTTAAATAGATGAGGGAATTTAGCGCATGATAGAGGGATAGGGACTTTGTTACTTAAACGGGTTTCAAATAGCAAATATATGATTTCTTAGTAATGAATATCAGTTTTAAAAGATACATTTATAATACTGTGTTTTCATGAAAATTCAAATATGGTAAAATAAGCAGTTTTAAATGCAAAGGAAAAAAACCATTGGTGTGTTTTATTGCATCTTAAATAAACAAATTTAATTGCATAAGGTATCATTAACATTGACTTTTTCTATGTAGGATTAATTTCATAAAGAAAAAAGTCATTAAACATATATTGAGAATCAATGTGTCCATACATACATTTCCATACACATATAGTTTTTAGTATTGTAAGTAATGCCAGTGAAGTGCTTAACACCTTAACTTGTACGAAGCTTCGCGTAGTCAGGTATAACTTCGGCAAATGTCAGGTAAATATTGACAATAATATCACTGTAAGATGCTTGAATTAGATAAAATGATAAATGACTTCATAAGGTTTTAGTTGTTCTTTTGAGTGTAACATTATTTTGTTTGTTTGTTTTGGGTTTAACGCCTTTTTTCAACAGTAGTTCAGTCATGCAACGGCGGACAGTTAATCTAACCAGTGTTCCTGGATTCTGTACCAGTACAAACCTGTTCTCCGCAAGTAACTGCCAACTTCACCACATGAATTATCAGAGGTGGAGGACGAAAGATTTCAGACAATGTCTTTTATCAAATCGTCAAGGAGAACATACGCCCCGCCCGGGGATCGAACTCGCGACCCCGTGATCCGTAGACCAAATCTCCCTACTGAGCTAAGCGGGCCGGCGGGCTTGTAATATTATACCGTGGCGGGCGGGCTTGTAACGTTATACCGTGAGATAATTTTATAAAAGGAATATTTGATCAAAGAATGTAACCTTTCTCATAACATGCTGTTTTACTTTAAGGACTACCTTGAAAACATTATTAGAGGATATAACAACATAACTGCGGATGAAAATATCTCACCAAAGGTATGTCTGGACATTTCTTGCGTGTTTGTCGTCAGGTAAAATGACCAGGTGGAATTAAGCTTACTACCATTATGTGTATACTAGATTATTACTGTAAGATGTAATTAGAAATACTCTTTTTACTCTTCTTAGTCCCCCTAGAAACCAGTTTAAGCGAATCTTGTACAAATGTATTGATTGAATGTGGTCCTGTGGTCCTACTACAAACTTTGCGTTAACTGTATTTGTAACGTTTCGTACAAATGTGTGGATGTCTTTCCGCATCCTTCAGATACTGTATATACAGCAGTTAGAATGCTTTACTAGTATCTGATATTTTTTGTAGTTCATAATAAACGAATCAGGCGTCTGGACAGAATATTTGTGCCACGGAAACGCCTTATGTCTCGCATCTACATTTAAACAAAAAATAAATATTTACAGAACTGAGATGTTAGGAGTAAGAACATGATTTATTTTCCTTTCTTCATTTCTTTTTTTAGGAATACATTGAAAACTTAATTGAACAATATGCAATAAAAATGTCAAAAGTGATGTCCAAAAGTTATGATGACCTTCCAGATGCATCGTACAACCGACACAACGTTAAAAAGGGAAAGATGTGTTTGTGTCAAAAGATAGAGATGTATCTACGCACTGAACAACAAAGACAGGGGACAAACGCAACACAATAACTTTTAAACATCGCCTTACAACATGTATACAGTAACAAATAAATCACGTGCGACAACGAAAATAACAGCAAAACAACGAAAATCAAACAACAGGCGACATAACTCATTACACCAGATATAAATTGTTCCAATATGTAAATTCCGAGTATTCATTTAGAACCACTTTAGCACCCTCGTTGTTTGCAGTATTGAACATTTCAGTGGATTTATTTTAAACATAATGTGGTGAATATGAGTGGATTATGCATTTTGTTAGGGTAACAAAAAGCCAAAATAACGGGATATCTATTGACGACAAAGTTAAATGATATCGGTGATGTATTAGAACCCTAGAAGTCGGTGATGACAAACATTTTTAATATTTGTATCAAGCTTTCAAAGACATTTTTTCAGAATGGCCATTTGTCTAAATTATTCTTCAATGTCTAGTGTAAAGCATTTTGAACGTGTATAATCATGAAAACAATAATTTATAAAAGTTTACTCTGGTATAATAAAAGAAATAATTCGTAAGCCACTTAGAAATTAAGTACAGTGAGTCGATGGTATAAACAGCTATTCAAGGCAGACTGATTGTCTAATAAAATATATATGTACTGAAAAACAGCCAGTATTTTCATAAATGAATACAAAACCCTGTATTCAACTCCTATCGAAAACGGAGAAATATTCAACGGCTACTTTTTTAGTAACGATGTTCCTTGCGTCAAAAAGTTCACCGTTTCACACGAGTTTTTTTTGTCTTCTGGTCCAGCCTACTAAGTTCGGGCCATCATCGTATTATGTATGGCAGGTTTAGCCCCTTCTGAGATTGGAAGGGATTATATTGACATTTATACAGAGAAAGGGGGTATATTTATAGTAATTGTAGATATCCGGCACGGAACAACTACTCCAGATACCCGATCTTTTGTTCAAACAAGGACGTGTACTTGCATATTTATATACAGTAGGGTTATATGTTTCAGTCATAGGAGCTAACATTCCAAATATGTTTAAAGTAGTGAAATAAAGTTTGAACATTGTCCGGTAAGCTTCTTTGACCTGCCCTGATCCCTATAGCTAACCAAGGTACCAGGTACCAGGCCTTCATCTCAAACCGTAACGTACATATTACAAGGGCGTACCAGGTCAGAAACCTACAAATGAAAACACTACACATGGTCCATACTCCATATGCTCTATCTCACTGAACGTCTATGTAACATTTTTTAATATCGCAGCATTGATGATTTTCCTTGTAGAAAAAATGTTAATGATGACTGACGCACAGATGACATTTATTTTATTGTGAATACATTTAGATACTATTTTCTTCTATCAAAACAAATGGCGACGAAATAAAATCATTTTATTAGTGAGTTTCCCATATTTTATGGCTATATTTTGAAAATCAAACCTGTAAAAGTTCGGAAACGAAAGGACTTCGGGAAGGAACATTTTACTATGAAATAACTAAAATATAGCTTGAAAGTTTTCTAGCATTCCTCATATTTCTTAAATCAATTTAGAGGATGTGCAGAACACATGATATTGGTCGGTAGGTCAAAGGTCAAGGACACAAACGGAGCGCAATAGCCAACTTTGACCCTCGTATTGTGTCTTTGGGTCTTTGGAGCATAACGTAACAATCATTCAAGATACTGACTTTAACGTTAGCATATAGGTAGATGGTGATTGGACAGTGTACAGACCGCTAGATCAGGGTCAGTAGCTCAAATGTTTAGTTCACAAATTGAGCTCAAATTTCAAATCTCTCCTTCATATTTCGTATAAGAAGCATAACATGTAGCCATTAACAGTATTGATTTTAGTGTTTGCTGATGGCAATGAGATCTTTTGCAGACCGTGTCAGTAAGTCAGGGGTCACAGCAAGGTAAAATCTGTTCGTCATATTTCGTGTCCAGAACATAACTTAATAAGTATTTAAAATAATGACATCAAACTTGGAATATACGTAGCTGGCCCGAGACGTTGTACAAAGCACAATAAAGGATGGATCCAAAGCTGTCAATCATGAATGTTTACATACAATAGACGTCCAGTCGGGACTGTAAAATACGACTGACATAGTTCACACAATAGACCACGTGCGTTTTGTGTGTGATACCGCTTGTAAGCACTTGACCTTGGTATACATAGAATAACAATAGAGGGAGGAATTATCGACAAAAACTGGAACTGTCCATAGGTTTATGAGGACAAAGTTCATGATCACAAACTGAGTTCAAATGATAAATTTGTCCTTCATATTGCACGCAACAACCTCCCCACTCGCATCTCCCCAAATTAACCCCTGCCCCTTTCAAAAAATCCCTTTTAGTTTCTTTTGCCTTAGTTTCGTGCCTCCGCCGCCACATAAAACATTCAAACCCCCACCACTGTCACATTACCCAATCCCTTCAAATAAGCACACTCAAAATAGAAATTTCTTTCTCCTCTCATCGGGCATATATTACCCCACTTTGCGGAGCTCTTGTTCGTATTTCGCTTGCTGTGTTTTGATATTTCAGAAAAGATGACATAACTAATAAGTATGTGTGCAATCTATTTATCTAAGGCTTGCCCTAAAATTTTAAACTGTCGGCTTCGTTGAAGAGTTCCGAACAGTGTGTTTAGTGGCATGAAGTCTGTTCTCGTTTAGGACAAATATTTTAACTGGGGATGATACGCCACTTTACATGGAATTGCACTCTGTGTATCATTGAAGGTTCCATGTAACACACCGTATTAATACATTTGTGGATGTCTGTAAATAGTAGTTTGTACTTGTAACATGTATAAATGTTGAGTTCTGCTCAACACTTTTGGTTAGAGGGCATGCACGGTAGCTTCCATGTCCACTACCATCTATGAACAGGCTGAATTAAACCGAGCCTGCAACGTTTTGTTATACTGGGCGACCTGTGGTTTTCAATTTTTTCTTTATTGTAAGAATAGCCTATTCGTTTCCTAAAGAAACTAAAATACAAAGAAGGCTTAAAATAACAAAAGAAACTAATATCCCATCTGGACTTCGTACACCTGATATAGATATGAAGTGGACAGTTTTTTAAAAACTCGTACCTACTGTGTTTTACTTACAAAGACAACTAGTACGACAATTTAAAATGATTTATACAGTTGTTAAAATGCACTAACACACCACATGAAAAGTAGTAAAGGAATAACATGCAATGTTAACACAAACCTATTTCGTCGTACAATTAGAAGCTTAAGATGAAACAAGGCTTAATGATTTCAAATGTTTTGCTTTTTTCTATAGTTAGTCTCTGTGTTAGAAAATCCTTTAAAAGGGGTTTTCACAGATAGCGGTTTTATTTTGAAAGCTTCGGGTATCAGTGATACACCATGTAAAAGCTAAGCAGAGATTGTAGCAAGATATGTTTGATAACGTCAATTTTATTACCAAGAATGCATTTTTCTCAGTGTAAAATAATTTCATAAAGTTGTTGCATTGAATGTTTTGTTTTATGCTAACTAAGATATTCTGAAATCTGTATAACAAATAATAAAAGAAGTAGTTAAAAATATTTTTTCGATTAGTTGTTATCCAAACTGACTGTAATTTAGAACGGAACGTTCAAGTGTGTCTACAATAACTTCAAAATCAATCCAGACAGTTTTAACATTTAGGTAACTCTATCACCAATTTCAAAGTTCTTTAGAAAGACGCATAAAAAATAAATAAGTACATGCAATATGTATTCAAATCAATTGATACGATTTTTGGGAACTGGCAATTAACAAGATTTAAAATACGTACGTTTATACAATGATTATCCAGATGGTAAGAACTGTTGCAGACACTTAAAAAAACGAACGCTAAATATTTTTTTTAAATATCTCCGGCTCACAATGCTGTGTTTTGTTTAATGACATCATGCATATGTATATGAGCCGGGTGTTCAGAAATTTTTCTGTTCGGGAAGTATGTAAAACCCGTAGATTGTTTCCCGAACGGGAAGTTTTGCAATGTCTATTGTGATATTGCAAAAATATATATAGATAACTGTAAAAACATGATAAGATACTTTATCTTTTCACATTTTATGTGTTTTCAACTAGACATTAAATGCATATCTAACCTTTTCTAAATGTGTATGTATATCTCATACAGTTATAAATCAATCCAAACTTGGAACAGATTTACCTAATTATACATCTGCGTTGTAACATATTAAAATTTCGAAATAAATTGCAAACCGCTGTTATTTTCTAGAAGAAATAACTTTATAACGAGAAATATTAAACGTTAAAAATTGATTCTTTCTAGAAAATACTTATTTTTATGTAATAATATATTGAGTTTTGACACGAAATTAATGCAAAGTTTGGTTATGATTAACTAACAGATAAAACGAATATTCAATTATTGCTATCAAGAAGAATCGTGGATCTGTCTACCTTTGAGATTTTATATGAAAATTTAGTTTTAGCAGTGTGGACTTATTATTACAGTAAAACAGTATTAGATGTTTGAGCGCCTTCATTCTAAATGATCAAAATTGAGAAAACATCTGCGGGCTCCGTGAATCATTTTTGATACGAAATAGGGAAATGGTTTTAATCATTGTTTTAAAGGATACTCAAAAACGAAAAGAAGTACTATCGACTTTATTTAGAAGTTTATTTAAGTCATCCAGATCTGCTTAATAATTCACGACTGCTTGTTTAATGTCTAGTGCAAATAACTAATTTTAACAATACAATTAAAATTCACCAAAATAACAAAATAAATCATAATATTGGATACAATATATGGAAGCTATATACAATATGATTAATTCAAAATAGGATTTTAGGTAAAACAAACATCATTAACTCAACAAATCTATCTAAACCAGATAAAAGTACACAATATATATAGATGTAGGAGCTGATATAAGGCACAATCATTTATGGATAAATCAGAACAAGAGCAGTCACAAGAGACCGCGCGTTCGATTATGTCCATGTTGCATAGTGTATTTGGGCACATCTGAGGAAACTGGAGCTTTCACTGGAGTGCTCAATGATTAAAATGTTAACGAATTTACTGAACAAAAATTTACGTCTGTGTCAAATGTGTTTAGTAATAACAGATGTGCAGGTAAAAAGTATCAAAATATTTACTTAGCATAAAAGGAACATAATTCATTGAAAAATATCGCATCATTTGTTAAATCATCTGGCTTTTAATGTGGAACATGTATTTAAGTTTGAATCAAATCTATTTATTTATATCTGAGATTAAGCAAACGTACATCACAAGTTGAAACTATTTTATGTTTAATCAAATTCATAAAATAATAACAAAGATACATTCATTATAGAGGAAGTGCCTCAAAATAAACCAGAAATTTTACGTAAAAAGGGGCCATGATTCATGAAATATTGGGACAAGAGTTATTTTCCATGTGTCGTATGAATTTGTTGATGATGTGGAAAATTATTTACGTTTGAATCAAATTCAAAAAGTTTAACCTGAAATTTTAAGTTGAAATAGGTCATAATGCATGAGTTTCGTTAAACAGACATTGTGTTATATGAAGTGGGTGATAGATCGAAAAAGCATTTAAGTTTTGATTAAGCGCTTTCAGTTATAACAGAGATATAGATAATATACATCAAAATTAACCTTAAATTCAAAGCAAAAAAGTGTGCATAAAATTTGTTCCAGTGTAATGACCCTTGAGTAATATGATCTGGCTGATTATATGAAACAATTATTTGAAGTTGTTTTCAAATCCGTTTAGTAATAACTGAGATAGACTGAAAGAGCAGCAAAACTATAACCTTTAATTTTAAGTAAAAAGAGTGCAAGATTCATGAAATTTTGGTGCGAGAGTTATGACCCTTCAGCGATATGATTTTGGTTATGATTCAAGTTTGAAGCAAATCCAGCAAATAATTACGACGCCGAAGCTGGGTCGAGTAAGACGGCTCTCCATGCACTTAGTATAGTCGAGCTGAAATCTTACACAGTTGTAAATATTTGTAAAAGGACTGCATAATTATGTTCTTCACACACTATAACAATTACTATAAAAGACAGTCTGCCATTCCAATAAACAATGAACACACAAAACAACTTATTATGATGTTTCTATCATTATTGAAAGAAATGTATTTGCAGAAATGTACTGTTAATATAACATGATACTTAGTCAAGTCATTTATCCTAGAAATAGACTATTTCTTCAATATACATGTATAAAATGCAATTCTTATCCAAGGTTGAAAAAAAAAGTATTTCTTGGAAGAGTAACCATCTATATAAACATCTTACGACTGAACATTATAAAATAAACCATGTAAAAATCTGTGCAAAATGTATATAGTAATACCTCGATCAGCTGAAAGGGTCAACACTGATACGTTTTATTTTATAGTTGTTTTATTTATTTCCCTGATGTTGCAGGTTCAATGCTTGCTTACGCAAGTAAAACGGAAGTTATCCCTTTTGACAAAACTACATGTATAATAATTTGTAATCAATATATTGTCAAAAACAATCGAAACATACAGAAACAAAAATACAAGAAAAAATATTAAAGAAATACTGAATCCAACATAAAAGCGTTTCATACTAAAAACATATATGTGACGGTAGTAGAAAGTAATGATCAAACCAGTTACCGTTGATGAAACATGTTTTACAATTTTGAAGTATTTGTGAATCAGAATGTTCTCTTTACATAAGCGATGAATTTTACCATTTAAAATGTTTCGAAAAACACGCTCCATAACGTAAGTTTCATAAAATTCATGATTATTCATACGTTTTCAGAGGTTCTGTTAGTCTACGAGACGTACGGAATATTATATATTCTAACACGATCCGATTCATTTTCCTTTTAAACAAAGAAGGCTGAAAACAGTGAATTATTATACAATTATTCACTGTTCTGACGTCACAACGGTTTCTTTTCCAGCGCGCCGCTATGCCGTTTGACGCTATGACAAGACAAGACAAGACAATATTATTGCAAATCATTTAGGCTTAAAAGCCCATCATGACATAAATATTACATAATACAAGACATACAGCAAACAGTGGTGCACATCACGATATAAAAGTTACTATAAAGAGTTTTATAACATGTAGACGAGCGACAGAAAAGACAAAATAGAGAAAAGTGGACACTCCACAGGTCGCTCAACACGACAAAAACGAAAATGTTGCAGGCTCGGTTTGATTGAGCCTGTTCATGGACGGTAGTGGAAATGCAGGCTACCGTCCACGCCCTCTAGCCCCGGGTTGAGCAGAACTCAACATTTAAACATGCTAAAAGTACAAAAAGCAATTTAGAGACATCCGCAGATGAATATGGAACCTTCAATGATACACGTGTTGAGGCGTATAATTCCATGAAGAGCGGCGTTTGGTCCCCAGATAAAGTAAAGGGTTTGCCCCAAACGAGAAAACAATGGGCAGAACTAAACAAACTGGAATTTAGGAAAGGGATCTGAGGTTATGGAGCCTGCGTATCACAGGAACTGCCAAAAGACACAATTAAAAAGCAGGCACCATATCCAAGGGGTGATTATACAATACCCAAGGCTATGAAAGCGAGAGTATTGGAACCACCCAGGCCGAAATGGTCATGTTGAGAAACTACAAAGTACCAATAACACGACATAAACGAGAAAATCGAAATATAACAGCCCTGATTGAATGTACGGGGAGACTTGTCACAATCATAAAACACATAAACAAACAAAACAAAAACGGAGAAGATCATCTTTGACAAGTTTACAAGAGTTGTACAACTTGACATAGATCTATTCAAATCAACAAAACAGAAGCATAATTAATGCTTAGATAAGTAGCTTCAAAACAGAAGCAATCAACCAAATAGACACTATATATATTGACCGTTTAACAATACATTTAAATATAACATATATAGAACAATCAATTCATTCACAGCCTTGCCAAAACGAAATACAAGACCTGAAAAAAACACACACATTTAACTACAACCATAACATAAAACATAATAATATAGCGTATTACAAAGTAGACTGTCTAAGCTTAAATGCATTAAATATAAATATTCCTAAATTTTGTATTATTTTCTTATTTTCGGAGTTCAGACGTAATAGCACAGTTTCGGCCGTAACGGATATCAAAAGATTGTCCTGTAGTGGCACTAATAAAAAGATTACCTTTAATGAAAGTGTTATGTGTACACAGACGTCTGTAACAATAAGTTATTACATATTCGGAGTGAATTAGAAATTTCCGATTATTTTCATGGACTATATGCAAGGACTGCTTTCATGTTGTATATCTATACATAGTTTAGAATAAGTGTTGTAGAATATTTAAATAGTACCTAATATGTGTTTCAGATTTTAACAAGTTTAGTTAAGTTTGGTCTGTAAATAACATTACAGAGTATGCCATTACCAGAGTTATTGTCCGTTTTTTATATATACCAAGGGTCTGTCAAAAGATCATTTGCTTGCATTATTTGCCATGTATACACTGGCTCCTACGGAGAGAGAGCTACTTGCTGCTAATGATGTAGCTGGTGAGGCAAGTAGACCTACAAATTTCCTAAGCATCTGTAAAACTTGAAATGATACCGCTCGTCCGACTTTACATCTCGTTGCAAAGTGCTCGCAGTTGTTTTTTATCAAATCATATGCTCCCCAAAGCCTTGGATTAGCTGCTAGAGCTTCCGCATTCCTTGCTGCTTCCTCGGCTGGAAGACACTCAGATCTCCGATATCTGTAACGAACTAATAGCCTTTTTCCCTGATCAGTGAATTCTAGAATATCAACGATTCGAACTGTGGCAGTTACTTTGTTCGTACCACCAAAGTCAGCCACTCCTATGCTGTGTCCTAGAAAGATTCCATGGTGATAATACTTGACTCCCGCCATTTCTCCCTCCACTGCAATGTGGTCTCCCCTTTGTAGTAACCTAAAAAAATTGATACAGTATTCCTACCTTGCTTGTTAGTACAGTTTTCTCTAAGACTTTGAGCGTTAAACGGAATTTTAAAAAAGTACTTAGATTTCTATATAAAGACCGTATTAAATGATAGATTGATTATGTAAGCATGATACATGACCATGACCTTAAAGAGGTTGTTCCTTATGCACAGGTCTTGTAAACTGAGCAAGCTTACGTAGCATAGTATGGCTTATCATGCAAGAAAAGCCTCCTTTGCTAAGTGGTTAAGGTTGTTGTCTTCAAAGCATATATATATATAAATCAAATAAATAAAATGACTTCACATGCCTTTCCAACAGTATTTAATTATAAAAATACAAACTAGTTTCGCCTATACCATAGTAACGTCACGTTACATTGTATGTACACTGATGAGCCGATAGGCGAAACTAGTTTGTATTTTTATAATTAAATACTGTTGGAAAGGCATGTGAGGTCATTTTATTTATTTGATTTATAGACTTCCATCTTGTGCCGAGTCTTATCATTGTCAAGTATATATATATATATATATATAACTTTATTATAAGTCCGCAAAGTGCAACAAAAGAATTATCAGTATTAATTATGTAATAATATTATTTATTTACACGGTATGTCTAACAAATGACATCGAGAATTCTTACTGACCTTTCAGAAAGCTGCATTTTCAGGTACGTGATATTTTTCACTTTGGTTAAAAAAGCATTTTTACAATAAATAACTGACTACAGAAGGTAATAAAAATAGCCTTGATCTAGAGAATGTTACAACCTACTAAAGTTTGAAATTATATTGAACACGTTTGCTTTGATTTAAGGTGAAAATTAAACTAGAACTCTATGATAAAAATCGAACAGATCATTTCGGAAATGTTAAACAGTGAGAAAGCAAACATATCGTACGTATTAATTAGCATGGATGATATGCACTGTGAATACATACTATTTATCGCCATATGACCTAAAATTGTGTCGGTGTGACGTTAAACCCAACAAAATAAATAAAAACATACTATTTACACTTAACATATAATTTCACGGGTACATACTCATATACATATAAATGGGGGTGTTTGTCATGGGATTCGATCCGATTCTTGAGCTGCGAGCTGAATGGTTACCGACTTCTATCCACATAGCGCCTGGCAAAGTGGTAGGAGTTGGGAAGTAATTGGAAAGCACAATAACGGTGTCTCATAAGCCAAATTGGCTGCCCTCTCAATAAAAGTGGCACTCTAATAAACAAATACAAATATGTATAAACTGTATTAGCACACGTACCTCAACTGAGTGACATTTTCAGCCTCAATGCTCACGTCAACCATATTTAAAGTCAATAAGAAAATATTGCGAACTAATAACAGTGTACTTCCCTTTTCACTTCATTGAAAATATACTTTCTTTTTCACTTCATTGAAAATGGAAATCCCGTCTTTATCTTTACTGATAAAAATAGATTGAGGTGCATGGTTTATTCGTCGGCTCCATATAGTTTCCGCTTCTTGCGTTAAAACAATTCGCTGTTGTCTCTGGTTATCTAGTTATAACTCAGGACAAAAGAGTTCCATTGAAATATGATTGGTTGATAAACTTGTATTAGAGAATGCACCTTGAATTGATAGCGAGAGATTCATCGGTGTGATTTTTATATGTATGTGACAGGAAAGGCCGTACCGGCGACAGTAACCATCAGAACAAATCAACACCCTTTACAATATTTACAAATTTATTTACATAAGATGATTATTAACAATGCATAGATGATATGAAAAAAAAACTGATTATAAGAAAGAAAAAAAAAAAGCAAAGTTCAGTATCTCCGGATACAAAAGATCTTACAGTTCCATTCTAAAGTGACGTGTCACAGTTCTTTAATTTAATTGCGAACTTTAAGTAGCACAAACAATATCAAAACGTATCTTGAAATAAAGTCCCTTTAAACCGTGAATACGTTGATTCCGTACTGGCTCCCTATGGTGGTAGGTGATTGCATCCCTGAGCTGACTTTAGAGGATAGCAAAAATCAACGTCTTTGCGGTTTACGGCACAACCATGGGACGAAAGCTCTGCGCTGGGAATATCACATCCAGGCGAGTGAAGACAAGTGAACCTCGGGCATTGTACTTCCGGGTTATGACATCACCGGGAAAATCGTCTGGCGGAAGAAGCTAAAATATATAACACATGGTAAGCATCATAGCAAAGCAAAAATAAGTCAGGGCATAAAACTGCTCCTTTGGGTACACCATACCTCCGTAGGCTCCCATAAATAATATGTGCTACTTATACAAAATATATGTGCTACTAAGTTCAGACGTCACATGATTAAAATACGCCACTAATTACTTCCATTATTACAAAAATTACTTACTTAAAAGTCTAAAGTCAAAGTATGAAAAGATATGAAAAGCTTATGATGAAAAAATATTATAGATACGGACATGATAAACTGCAGCTATTATTTACAACTACAAATTAACAAAATTCAATATAAATCAAACGTTATATCATAGTTGGCATCCATATAATATCTAATGCCATACACTACAACGGACATTAATTAGATGTGCTATAGACTGGCACACAATTACAAATTACAATAATATATTACATACATGGTGCTAGACTTGCCATATAGATTTACACATAACAATACAATGCAGTAATGGCGTTCCATAATTAACAAAATGTTTGACATAAGTTTTTGAAACAGTGCTTTACAAATATCATGTTACAAATTTCAGTATAAATCTAACATCTTATATAAACGAAACGTTTAGACTCCTCTTTCTAAATAATTTACAAAAGTCTGAAAAATTTAATAAATTATCCTGGTATACCGAAACTAGCAAAAATCATATGCCGAAAAGTAAATGTTACAGAATTCTGTAGAATGCACAAAAATTTACCAAATAAAAATCGTAATGCAAAAATCATACAAAAATCTAACAAATAAATTTCTTACCTCGATCGAGCATAAATTTCTAGCAAGAAAAATTAATCAGACATAGATTCGTCTATAATGTCGGAAGGTGGTGTGCGCAAGGCATATCTAGTCCAGTCTATTTAAAGGGTAATGTCCCGCCAAATACTAAATTTCATGGGATTCACGGCCTATGCGTGAACTCTTACTATTTCTATTTTCACGGGATTCACGATATAGCCGGGAAATCTGACTACTTTGGCGCGGATTGAAATAGACAATCTGAGGCCCATTATAGTGGTTTTGGGGATAAAAACATAAATTACTGAAGTTTATAAAATATCAACTTTCTTATTACTTAACCGAATTTAATGAAATTTACATGGAAATTTAAGTTATGAAATACAGAAAAACATGAGAGGTATTTCATGCGTGAAATCTGACATTTACCTCAATAACTCAAAAATTTACAAAAAGATGATTCAATACCTGTATTTACACTGCAGATACAATAAGGCCCGTATGTCAATTTGTGACACTGTAGACGGTGATATCCGAAAGCCAAAGAAACAGAAAGCATTTTTTAAAGGCAAAAATCTTTAGTTGGTCATAATTAACAGCAGTAATAAAGTGGAATATAAAATCACTTCAAACCGGAATCTCCGGTTACGTCGTCCTTCCCAAGGCCGTTGCCTCGGGAACCCCGGTCGGGCGGCAACTGGAGTGGAACCGGTAACCAACTGTATTTCTAAATGGAAATGGTATGACTTAACTGAAAGTAAACTCCTATTTACAACATTGCACTTAGATACCCACTAAGTTATGTAATGGATCAAAATGTTCGACTTGCATTCCCCGTAATCGCAAAGATAGGCGAACAATAAAAAGTACTTTGCTGTCTGACTAAACTACAAAATGGATCTCCTTTAAAGACAAGCGGAACGTCAACCTCTTGTTTATCTCTGTCCCTTCAAGTAAAATTTTTATTAAGGTTTAAAGTACATGACCTTCCAAAAGAAATGTATATTGAAAGAAGAAGAAAAATACGGATATTTAACACTTTTCCGTGTATTTTGGTTTCATTGTTATCCGTAGAAGTCTGCATAATTGATAATGTTACTAGTATGCGCGTTAGCTTTCTAATACAAGCCTAAAATGTATATGTCGCGGGGCTCGTGTTTCCATGGTAACGCATTTTCTCTCATTTTTAAACAGCTGTGTATGAAAACGGGGTTTTCGACGGCTGCAGCGCCATTCTGTTAATGACCAACAGGGAGTATTTGGGTAATATTATTAGCAAAATACCAAGCCCTTTACGCGGTACCTTAATTTTCTTAAAGTTTAAAGTAACCATGGCAACAGAGATGTTTAAAATAGCTTATATTTTGATTTTTACCGTAATTTCTTATGAAAAAAATATTAAATAAAAATATCTTTCTTGTGAGTGTAGCTTTAAAACATCTTATTTCTAAGGTAAGTAATATTTCCGTGTTATTTGCATTTATTTAAACCAATTCACGGCTTAAAATACTTACAGCTGTACCCTTCATCTGTGATTTTTTTTTTATAGAAAAATCGTTCTGCATGCTGCAATGATTCTCATGGATATTGTTGAAATGAAAATAAAAAGCCAAAACTGCATTCCTTAAATAGACCAGTGTCAACGCTTTTGAATTTTCAATTTAGATATATAGGACACGGGATTCGTTTTCATGGTAACATCAATTTAATTTAAGAAACCACACTTTTCTACTGAAATCTGAGCAATTTTTAAATCTTACATTTAGTATAAAAGAAACAAATTATCAACGGAAACTGAAAAATAGGTATTACAAATCGAACCGCCCAATTTTTATTTGAAAATGGCCGTAATGGGTAACCTTTCACCCACCTATATTCCCAATAACATTGGTTACCATCATCCATTTTCTTACATTCCGCATAACATTTAAATATAACTACATAAAAGAAGCAAAATATTGATCTTTTTTTAGAATGAAACACTCATAAAAAATATTTCATCAAATTATGACAGTTTGAAAATAGTTCAAATAAAGAAATTGCACAGAATTACGTACTTTCAAAATAAAAGCTATTAATTTTGCGCGGTAACTGACACGTAACGTCATGACGTCAGTGACGTCATTTTAAGGCAAAAATGTTTTAAAGCGTATCTGCGGTAATTTATTCATTATTTCTGCATAATTAAACCATTAAGCATCAGATCGGAGACAGATACGTGATTTATTTTCAGAAAAATGGATATACAAACACATTTATTTTGTCGTAAACCTCGTCGTAAATCGTCACGTTAGCTTCCGGTTGGGCCTGCGCACATACAAATATTAAGGTAACCTACCTCCTTAAACTACAAAATTGATTTCTATCCGTGATTGCAGAGTGGAACGTCAACCTGTGCATTTAAATGTTACAGTGCAAGCACAAGAATCAAATATACTGATACATGTCTAACCTACCTGTTCTCAGAATATAAGTTTTTGATAAGATAACGCAAACATGTGAAAGAGTGTCGAGAAGGTAGGTGTAGTACATAGATATACAACAGCAAAAATACCTTAGACGTTACAAATATAGTTTATTTCGTCACACCTGTAATTTAGAATCCATTTTGCAGCGTTTTGATATTTCTTTATAACAAAGGACAGTCTAAGGTTAATGAACGCACCTAGAGCACAAAATTGAGCAATTTCGTGACATACGTTGCATTTGTTACAAGCATAACGTCAAGTAACATAACGTAACGTTAAGTAACATGAATAAAGATCATGTAATATCTTTTACTGTCCCACTTCTGACTGATTAAAGAAATGGACTACAAAAAGACACCTATTCTCAAACAAACGTTACATAAGTAACATCCATGTAATATCCTTGTTACACCTATATAACACTACTGAGCCTCTTCATGGACACACGTAACATAAGTAACATCCAAGTAACATCATTGTACTATCCTAGGATATATTTATTGGCTTATCCTGTCACTTGCAGTATTTTCGACCCGATATCAGGGTGCCGTATATCTTTCTTGATATACCGTCAGTTGATCATGTGACCAGTGATATACAGTCAGGTGAACAAGTGACCTTATGATTGATAGTTTTGTCATAAAAAAATTGCATTAAAACCATCATCATTGTGTTGGAAATGTCCGAACTAAGAAAATGAGTGGTCAAATAATGAGTTTTTATTCAGAAACGAAGAAGTTATTGCGATTTTGCCGGTAATCACGTCATTATGATTATATAAGTGATGTCATTACGAATATGACGTCATTAAAGCGGTGGTCGCAGACTTTTTTGTAAAATAAATTGCCAAATATCGGAAAATGAAGTAATGACAAGATAAATAGAATAATAGATTAGTGCCTAAGATGGAGAAAGTTTATCTGGCTCGGCTCCGGACGTTATCAGGTTCGCCTTCGGCCCGATAACCTCCTCCACCTCGCCAGATAAACTATCTCATCTACGGCACTAACCTATTATTCTCTATTTAAACGACGATAATAGTTGTAAGTCATCGGCATAAAAATGATGATTCAGTCCATGACTTCTGCAGATTGAACCAACGGGTTTTGTGTACACGATGAAGGACAGATCCTTGTGGCACACTGTATTTCATGCGGACTGGAGTAGACAGTTCGCCATTTACTGAGACTGTTTGGTAGCGGTCATTCAGATAAGAAGTCATCCACTATAGTGGTTTGCCAATGATCCCGAAGTCCCTTTCCAAGCGTTTTAGCCACGTTTCATGATCGATAGTATCAAACGCAGTTTATAAGTCAAGCATTACCATAACTGTGATTTCGTTTTGATCCAGGATTGATGAATGTCATTTTGAACTTTTAGAAGTGCAGTTTCTGTCGAGTGATGCTTTCTGTATGCAGACTGGTGCTATTCATGCAGGTTCTTCGATGTCAGGTGACCCTCAATGCGTTTATCTACTACTTTTCCCAGTACTTTGGAGACAAAACGTAGATTCATCTGAATCAAGGTCTGTTTTTTTTGCGCGGTTTCCAGTGATGTGTTGAAAGTTTTTGTCAAAGCTGGAAGGAGGTCGTCAAGGCATGTCTTTAAAAGCCAAGTTGGTATTGGGTCTAATTCACACGACTTACATGGAGATGCCTGATAAATATTCTTTACTTCTTCTAGTGTGGCTGAAGTTGTGGTGTTGAAATTAAATTGAAATTGAGGTTACAGAATTATGACCCGGCGGAAAGACAAGCACATATTTTTAAACGCCATTGATCCTCCTGGTATAGACCTTAACATTTAGCCTGCTGGTGATTTTGCCTTTGCAACAAGTGCTGACCATGCTCAGCCTGCACAACCCTGAAAGCTAATCATTATCTGCATTGTTCGCTATTCAGTAAGTAAATGTTCAGCCAACACCAATTTGAATATTAAGTGGTACTGCCCAAATTGGATGATGGGCTTATTTATTTTAGAAATCTAGCAGGGTAAACATTAAAGAAAAAAAAGATTATAACTATAATTTTGTGATATATACTTAAATCAGATATTCTTAATTAAAGGAAAAACAGGTTGATAGTTTATTAAATTCATCTGTTGTTTTGTTATTTAATTGTTAATGAGGTAGAAGGAACTTTTCTAGGGCAAAACAATTAATGCAGAGAAGGAAATTAATATTAATATAATATCTCTCATTATTCTACGGAGGAATAACATTGACATCTATTGTATGGAAGAAGGGCAGTTTTAAGCTAAATTAAAGTGTTTTTCTTTTTTTTACCTCTGGGGTACGATATACCATCTCGGGAAAGTGTCTTGAATGTGACAAGTGAGCATTTATTTTAATCTAGTGACTTGAGAATTACTTTTGGGAATGATATACTATGTAGTGGTCACTATGTGGACACCTCATAACCACGAACCAGTCTTTCGTGGACAGAGATACAAACTCTTTGAAACGAAATAGTTTTCACGTGGATACGTCTTTTTCGCATGCGTTTGTATCTTATTTACAGGAGTTAGTAAGTCGTTGTCACAAGAGTTTTAAACAAAAAACGCACATTTTTCACCTTGGAGCTTCCGTAGTTTTGCGTTAAATTAAGGAATTTGATAGACAAAAAGGAATAAAGGGGACGGTAGAATTACTATTTGCTTTATTTTCCTAATTGTCCTAGCCGTCTTCATTTTTTTTTGTTTATGTTTTGTGGCCGAGTGCTTAAAATCGCTGACTTCAAATCACTTGCCCCTCATCGATGTGGGTTCGAGTGTCACTCGTGGCGTTGAATTTTTTCATGTGAGGAAGCCATCCAGATGGCTTACAGAAGGTAGGTAGTTTTACCCAGGTGCCCGCTCGAGATGAAATAATGCACGGAGGGGCACCTGGACTTCCTCCATCATCAAAGCGGGAAAGTCGCCACATGACATATTATTGTGTCGGTGCGACGTTAAACCCAATAAAATAAGTAAATAAACTGTGTTTTTAAGGCTGCATTACCTTAATGGTATACAAATCTATAATATTTTCGACTAACTTGAGTTTGTGTACAGATCCCATATTTTGTTCATTTCACAGGAAAAAATATTCAATATAGAGGCTATTCACATTTTGTATAATTATGTCCCTCCCTTTTCGTCTCAAAACTTGAACATATTTTGCCATTTTCGAAGACTGAGTACTTACTACCGAAAAGTAATTAATCTGCAAAAACAAGATATTTTTACTTAAGTTATATGATAAAAAGGTATCTATTCTCTTGCTTGTTAACATATTTTCTCTTGCTTGTTAACATATTTAAATTTTGATTTATATCCATTGCCTTTGAGCAAATGATAGGCAAGTATACACACTTGGTGAGGAAAGGCGAGCCAATATGTTAGAACATCTTTTACAATGCCTTTCAGTACCTTCAATGGATTCGTAAGCATTTATATGTTTTATTTAGTTTCGGACTATTCAAATAGCATTTGTTGTATCTGAATTCTCTTTTCAAATTACTTAATATACTTAAACAGTTATATTAACTATTTTTTTGTGCATAAAGCTGTGCTCAACGTTCCAAGGGCGTAAACTCAATTCAACCTCAACAATATTTTTGACCGGCCTAAAAGAATTTTGATACTCAGGATTAAACTATTACGTAATATTTGTTAAGATATTTTGTTTTATTTTGAAGATTAATGATATTTTTGTGTTGTGTTTTCACTCTTTGAAAATGGCAAAGATGTGTATTTAGTTTGAACTATAATGATGGTGAATTATACGTTAAAACATTCGTATATTTTTATTTTGAATATTAATGATATTTTTGTATTGTGTTTTCAATCTTCGAAAATCGCAAAGATGTGTATTTATTAGGAATTATTAAGATAGTATGATAACAAGTTAACCTATTCGTATATAAAACATTTACATATTCATAATAATCAGGGCCTCTGTTTTAGGGTGTTGTTCTTGGAACAAGGCTTATCCTATTGCATATTTGTCCTTGTTTTAGGTCCAGTGGAAACACTCGAAAACGTTACAGTCACTTTCGATATTTTACTTACAGTCAAATTAAATATGAAAATCACAGATTTATCTTTGATTATTAGAAATATATTTTTGTACAGAATAGTTTTAGAATCATTTTCAGAGTCTGACCGTCTTCTCGTAATGTTTTTTATGACGGTCAACCAATGTCACAACAGGGTCTAAGTGCTAAGAAATACTTTTAGTTGATTTTTACAGAAATAATTTATTACGAATGAATAGTGCACATGTGCAGAGCTATGCAGCTATGCATGTTAATATAATGATTTATGTAAACACTCAGGTAGACTTGTGTGAGTGTGTGCCAATGTAATTTTATACAGTGCAGTGTAGCCTGGAATTTCGTAAACAGCGAAACATGTTCAAACCAAAATGTTCATTTTGTGATCTTTAAGAAATATTGGATTTCGAGCATGGCAAACATTAGCATAACAGCTGAAAATATTACTCAGTTAAGGTGAGTTATATACATTTCATATAATCATTTTGCTAGAATGCGTATTTTTCTTCTACAGAAAGATGAACCATTTAGAAAAAATCCTAATCTAATGAAAGTCATATAGAAGCATCTATTGTCAGGCTTACACTTGTATACAAATACACATCTAAATAATAATAACCTTTTCACTTGAACGAGTATAAAGGAAAGTACATCAGCCAGACAGAACTATAATCTTACCTGTAGAAATTACGACCACTGAAAACGTTATTTGTAAACAATAGTGTGTAAGTATATCAGTGTCTGAAGGTCGTATTCAAGCAAAGCAATTGTCCAATTTCGACGTACAGATATATTACATTATAAAATGTCAATCATTTTGGCAAATATTACAATAAACACAAGTACACATTTTATGATAATCATTTTTGTTTTTAGATATAACGTTCATCCAAAGAAGAATTTTTGATAGGCTTTCAACCAGGAAATTAATACTCTTGCATACATTTGAATCGCTTTCATCTTCATGTGAATTTCTTCATTTAAACTTTAAACATATGCGGCCATGCACATAACACTCAAAAGAGAGATGTCTAGATAGTTTGAGGTAGGTAGGTAGATAGGTAAGAGAGAGAGAGAGAGAGAGAGAGAGAGAGAGAAATTTGTTTACTTGGAATGCCAATGTGTGTTGACTGAAGACATGCATGGATGGCTTGATTAAAACAATTATGCTCAATATTTTTCATGATAGCTGATTTACTTTATGGTGATTTTTCTTTCTTAAAAAATAAGATTGAAAAACGCGAAAACCACAGTCACGTTGCTGTTGTCCCTTAATATCTAATATTAGTTTAAATACAAGCATGTATGATTAACACAATGGTATATCTTTCAATCTAATTTAGGTCACTGAAAAGAGGAGACCATATTGCAGTGCAGGGGGAAATGGCTGGAGTCAAGTACTATCATCATGGCATATTCCTAGGACACGAAATTGGTGTAGCTGACTTCAATGGTACAAATAAAATGAATGCAATTGTCCGGGTTATTGACATATTAGAGTTTATAGGACAAGGCAAACGGAGATTAATCCGGTACATATATAAAAGTTCTGAATGCCTTCCTGCCGAGGAAGCAGCAAGAAATGCGGAAGCTCTCGCTGCCAATCCTAGGCTTTGGGGTGCTTATGATGTAGTGAAGAACAACTGCGAGCACTTTGCAACCAGATGTAAGGTTGGTCGAGCGGTATCATTTCAAGTTGCCTCAAAGCTAGGTAGTTTTATTGCAGGCGTTGCTGTAGTTTCACTCTTCTCGCCAGCACTAGCAATTGGTTCTGTCGCCGTTGGCGGCATTTTCCTTGCAAACATAAACAAAAGTAAATAGAAGTAAATAACTTTAATCAAACTACAGAAGAATCCCTTTTGACCGGAAAGGATATTAATGAAAAGGCTCAAATTACACCGAATGGAATGTTAATTTCTGCTTCATATATTTTGCTACGATCCTATACAACATCCGTGTATAAAGTTCTACATATCTGAAAAGTTCCTGAAGGTTACACTGTTTTAAACTAATAAAGGAGTAACTACATGCTCTTTACTTCTATAGTGAACAACCAGTTTGAAAGTGTTAGTGCATTTTTCAATGTGTCGTATTTCTTATTCATATAGGAATATATTTGTACATGTATATCAAACGGAAAATCATTGATAGTAATGAATTTAGATACTATCAACATCCAGTTTACGCCATTACTAATGCTTGCGTTTATGATTGTTCTTGACATAAAGATGAAATAAACAAGTGCGTATTTCCGCTGCATATATTTTTGTTGTTTTGTTTAATGTCAATACAATTGTGCTATTATTCGTTTGACAATCAGACAAGCAGTCTAACAGTTTACATTCAAACGGCAAGTA
Organism: Mercenaria mercenaria; assembly: GCF_021730395.1. NCBI lineage: Eukaryota > Metazoa > Mollusca > Bivalvia > Venerida > Veneridae > Mercenaria > Mercenaria mercenaria. The sequence continues at coordinate 441,620 of NC_069377.1, read as the reverse complement.
TGAAGTAAAACGTCACTCGTAGAATGTTATTCAAGCGGTACTGCTATTCAGTTAGATAACATGGTTTAAAAGCAACGAAAAGGTCATAGATAGAAAGTTCCGCAAACAGTTTGATATTTTTAGTATGTAGTGTCAAACCAATGGGTGTTATACATGTTTTAGATTATTTTTCAGATGAAACGTTTTAGTTAAAGAAAGGTTAATGAGGGATAGCCTATAACTTTGTGCACCCGAAATCCGCCCGAAAATAATTTACTTACATATAATTTATAATTTTACATCGAATGACGCCGATCCCAGATCGCTGGACCTACTCGTTTGCCCACAATTCTCTTTTCTGTAACTTTGGGTTTGCACCACCGCAACCAGTCAAAAGGGGATAGGTAGCAAGCTAACAAAGTACCGTTGGATAGATATTGGAACGCTTTATTGTTCTTACAAAAAAAACTTTCAACTATTATATTATTAATGTAAAATTTAACTTGTTCTTTTTGTTGTACAATAAAAAGCTGGATAGTGATTTATGATAAAATGTCACTACATTGTTGTTTACGTGCCTAAAATGCCTAAAATGACATTTTTCGATGCATATTCTTCTGTGAAATTTCATTTATTTGTTATTTTAGGTTCATTTAGCTAATAATATAGGTTCTGTGTATCTACTGCCCTCGTTTATGATATGCCCCTTTAATGTCAGAGAAACCGCATTCTTTAAACTTTAATAGTAAAGACTACTGTTTTCCATAGTAGTGTAAATTCCATGGGTTCACAGGAATGTTAATAGTTTTTGCGCAGCCATATTAAGCTCGTTTTCATGACCTACAATGACCTATGCCACGTGAAAATTGGCAAACCCGATTGTATGATAACGTTTCTTAGGTATTGTAGCTATACGAATCAATTTCAATTCTCATGCTGATTAAATGAAAATGTTCATTTTTGGACTCTGTATATTGTGCAACGCTGCGTGAATTCCCGAATGATTTTGTTTGCAGTTTTAAAAGTATGTGGCGGTCAGCGTATTATGCAAGTATCTTGTTATATCTAAACGATATATTATGTCATTTGAATACAATAAACGTCTCCTTAACATTGTGTTGTTTTCATGTGAAATTCATTAAAATGTACCAGGGTTCAAATGATCTTCATTATACAACACTATGTCATGTGGTCAGTTTCAGTTCAGGAATGGTCTCATTCGTTTAACTGGAGTGAAAATCGGTCTAGCTGTCAATATTAACACTTTGCACCGTTTTAGAAATGTGTAGGACAAAGTATTGCCTGTGCAGACATGTTGAACCCCTACAGGTGGATTCATGTAAAAGAAACTGATACAGCAAAGATGAATGTATGGTGTGTAAAAAAAGACATTTTTGTTACCTTTCCCGTCTTAGACTGTATTTCTAGATTGGCACTGAGCACTTTTATCGGCCTTAAAATTGGTTCATACTTTAATCATAATAGTTCGTCCGTTACAAAGTCACACACACAGGTTATCTGTGATGATAACAGCTCCCTTATTTTCTTGTAGTGATAACAACCAGCTATCACAAATTGTAAATGGTTACGTCAAAGATTGTTTGATATGTGGTCCATTTTTCTTTTCATACAGTTCACTTAGAGTTCGCTGCAAGCAAGATAAAACAGATAAGCATTATCAACATATTTAACATTCAACTAATAGAAATGTTTGCATGTTATTTGGGCATTTGATAAATGCTTGTTCAATTGTTGATCTCATATTCTTGTTAACCTTAAAGTTCAGACGAATTTCAGAAAATGCCAAAATATAAGTGTATCTTAATGTGAGTTATCTTTAGGGAGACATTTAACACAACATGTTAAATGTATTATATGTGCAATATCTGTCGCGGAAGCATGTAAAGACAGTGTTCAAACCGAGGGCAATTTGGAGCAAAATGACGATAGAAAATGTGCAAACCATTCCGATGCAATAAGCTCTAACTTCCTGTCGGCATTTCTCTCAGCTGATGAAACATGTAGTGATTTTTCTGGATTAATCAAATAATTCCGTGACTGGATAATGTAATAACCTAAAGAATATAGCATATGAAATTTAACTGATGAAAAGGAAACTAAGGTTTCGGACCAGCTATCAAGTGCTGAACAAAAGGAGTTGCAAACGCAGTAAATCATCTCCTTCACAAGACATTAGTAATAAAAAAATGCAGATCAGTAGTAGAACTTGATATACATAGCGGCTGTAGGTTATAATTTTATCCAAATGAAGCAGTGATACTAAATAGCGAGATAAAATATATTTCCAAATACCCGCCACATCCCTGATAAACTGATTTGATGAGGGTCTTAAAACGTTGGCAGCATTGATTAGCAAGTAAATAACAGAAGACCTAATCAGTGAGGTGAAATGCAAGATAATAAAAACAAAAAAGCAAGAGATGAAACATCTACTGAAAAAAAAAATCGATGTGTGAAGTCAACACAGGGTTGACGAATTTAACATGTGCGAGAGAAGAATGTATCTTGACATTTTTGAATCTCCAGAGACACAGGAAAATGGGGTCAGGATATCAGACCAAGAGTCTTACTTATGCAAAAGCCTAGAAAATCGTTATACCTGGCGATATTAAGTCAACGAATTTACTCTGCTAGAATTTTTTTGGTGACGGAATATTTGTGTCAGAAAATTTGAGTCTTGCATACTAAGCCTAACTGAACAAAATATGGGCCGCAGGATGCAAAGTCTACTGCTCAAAATCGGACAAAAATGAACTTAATGATACTGAATTTGTCCGTACTAGTTGGATTAAAGACATGAATGTATTAGAAAAAGAGTAAATGCAGAACTATAAAGTTAAAGTATTCGGTATATATGTTTTACGATGAACACGATCTTAGCTACACTCATCAACGGTTATGGTATGCGCTAAATCTTCAATAAGGGGAAGATATTAAAACTTCTTATTACGATTAGAAGTTACAGCCGTTCTCTCCCTTGCTATGTATATGCATAATTGCGCGATTTTACTGCTAATTAAAAGTATTTTTTCTTTTTTTTTTGTCATCCAAATGTGCTTAACCTTTGAATTAGTGTTACAGACTTCTTACCAAATATGTTTATTTTATATGTATATAATATATAGCTGTTAGGTATTTGCCTAAATTGAGTACTACATTGTCAATGTTTATGAGTTAAAATTATATACCATAATCAAAGTATTATGTTGCAGGCTCAAAGCTATAAACCTTTTGTATATAATCTATTCCTAAGTGAAGTTCGATATTTCTAGTCATTAATTTGCATTACTTTCTGTTGAAAATTCTACTCCTAAAAATTATAATAGTTAAGTTTTGCATTGCAGATATTGTAATGTGTTACCAAATGAGTAAGTGTATATACAAACATTAAATTGTATTTACCATAATTTAAGATGTGCTTTTTAATAAGCTCTGTATCAACTATGGTATGTTGCCTATCCACAGGAAATGATCATGTTTACTTTGTAAATGCTTACATCCAGCGTTTATTTATTTTCAGATTTTTGTTTTGTTTTATTAACTTTGTCATACCCGAGTACATTAAAATCAGCTCACACATTGGATCACCACGACTTGCACACCTATCCTTATATACGCCCCTGGTGCTCCTATCAGCAAAATAGAACCTTGATTACAATTCGCTATAGTATTACCCGAGCTGCATGAAAGACTATCAGCTATTTGTGATTACGGACTGGCTGCTTAAGACAGGTTTGATTGTAGTTTATTTTGTTACGGTACATATTAGCACCTGATGATAGTTAATCATATTGGCTTTTTTAATCAACGCAATCAAATGAATTGCGAAACTATAAAATTACAGACATAAAAATTAAATGAACACTATCTGCTTAATCATACGTACACCAAATCGATAGTTTTTAAAGTTAAGAGATAATTTAAAATATTCAATATGCGTTATATATTAAAGCATAGAAAATGGTTACTATATATATATATATATAATAGTCTATCTGGAGGTAAGTTATATATTATTTCTTTTTTATGATGAAAGCTTTACTTTAGTTCGATTGCAAAATACGTTTTTCATAAAGATCGTAATTGTTATCAATAACGCGATATCAAATGGTTTGAAAAACTTGCCATATTAATTAAAATATATAAGAGAGGCTACTATCGAAAACGAAGAAAATGCTTGATTTGCGTGACATTCAGGTTGAACGAATATTTTGCAGACGAAGAGGTACTTCCATGTCTTGAGCATGAAGCAGAGCCCAGATATCGCAGTGATGGTTGGTTGCCCGTCGTGAAATGCAACAATGTGCAGCGGGAGAACCTTATCAATGGTAATTATCTTTAAACATCTAAATCTTTAATAGACTATGAAAGAGAAATTTTTAACATAGATTTTCATAGATACCCAGCACCGCCAAATTTCTTTTTTATATATCTCTAGGAAATCCGACTCAGGAAAGTTAAGTACCGACACCAGTTGAAATGAAACCCGGCCATAATTTTCATCGCTTGCCACTGACAGACAAAATAGCAGAAGTTTACACGTTTACTCAACCCCTCATTACATTTAACCAGTGCATGCGAAACATGGTATATATCATTGAAGTTGGCCTTTTTTTAGGAATGTTATGTTCAATTATGTTTTTGTTTTAAAAACTCATCTTCTACTGTTTCTAATAATATTCTGTTCAAATTAAACATTATATACATTACTAGCCTCAAGTAAATGTTTGCATATTATAAATATTATGACCATATTTTGTTCCTTATATACTCAAGTCCTGCAGTTTCCATCCGATTCAAAAGAAATTTAATATACATCATTGATATAAAGAAGACATATATTATTGCCTGCAGAAATTTGATGGATAACATTTTGGCATTGTCTTTGTATTCATATTTAGTTCACAAAAATTTGCACATTCTATCGTCCTGATAATAATGCCTGAATGATATAATTTGTTTGCATGAAATATAAGATTGAAATATATTTTACACGTGAACACCATATATTTGCTCTGGCTGTATACAGATTTTTTTGTAAATCAACACCACCCATTTACACACCAAAAACTTATAGAAGTTGGCAGTAAGATTCCCCCGCGATACCCATTCAAACTTGGCAGATTACATTACATTATGGATGTGTTCAGCACAATCAGTAAAAATTTTCACTGATTCTTCCTAACTGACCTGATAATTAATATAAGCACAATAAAAATGAAATGAGATTTGTATCTCAGTAAAGTTTTAGTACATTAATTATCTGTTTTTATAAAATTGTTAATTAAACACATTTGAACTAATAATAGACTGTCATAAAATGGCTGGTTGAAAGGGAACCGTCAACTGGAACGACGCAGATAGCGTTGACCGAATAATGCACTGCTAATATCTTTCTTTTTGTTTGCATTTTGTTTCCAAGATTCTATTGCACTGAAGAACGTTTGGGACGCAATATAACCGAAAATATTACAATGGCGTGACGCCATAGCTTCATACTGGACATGGAGTATTTGTATCTTGCATATACTATTCATAGTAATATTTTAAAGAGCATATCTAACAACAATTGAACCATTTCTTTTTTCGTACCACAAGTCATTCGTAAAATGCGAAGGCCGTAGCAAATTTACTGAATAGTCACTTGCAGTTGGTCATAAACTAAAAACTGACTTTTAAACATGCAATTTAGATATAAATGACAAATAATGTTTCATTATCAGACTGAAAATGTTTTTATGAACATAGGGCCAGTTTTCTTATAAAAACATATCCGGACACAAATTGAATAAGGCAGTTATCAAATATAGAAATATCCCTTGTCATCCACCGCCATAAACCTTCTTTCTCTTTTTGATTAAGCATACGTCCGAGATAATTACTCAGATAGTCCATAATTGATGTCTAACTGTTTGTAATGTTTCTTTCAATCTAAAGAATTATGCTTAATGTTCAAAGTTCTGTATTAATATACATTCAAATAATTGCATTATCTTTCTTAAACAATGGCATTTTAGCAACGTTGATTTACATAACTTCAAAAGAAACTGAATATCGCGAACTTGTGCTCATATATCACGATAAGGCACATTTAAATTTATTTATGCTTTTCGATTTAAATAGCAAGACGTTACAAAAGAATTGAATTAGTTTAGAAGTATTTCCAGAAGTAGTATTGTGCCTACGCATATCAACACAGTCAGATCTGCTTTTATTCTAACAATACTTGTTTTTTTCAAGCCGTATGTCATTCCAGCTTTTAATCAGATGTGTTAAAAGATCAAAAGGAATTTTAATTAGTTATATCGAGTTGAAGTCAAATGTCGTGTGAGATAAGGAAATGAATCTGTGCTAATTTGTGGACAAGTCCGCTTAATACTGTCTGCTAATAAGACAATCTGATTTGACTGAGCACGGGAAGATACAAACATTGCAGTTTGCAGTAAATTCCTTTACTCTTGTCTACGGTCATATTACTATAAACAGCGCCAAGTTTAAATGTAATTTGGATGAGTGACAACAAGGAAATACTGGGTGCTATATGCATGATAAGGGATATCCATGACCAAGTTGTCATGGACGCTGATGTCGAATACCTTGCTCTTCACGTGTCCCCAGTTACTGCGTAAAATCTTATGTTGTTTTCACAGCTTTTCAGCGGTTGCCAAGTCAGCAAAGGCACATAGGACAATTACTCTTAAATAAGACATATAATGTTTTCATAAACACTAATTTATGTCTTATAATGAAAAAAAAAATCAAATCATCAGTAAAAGTATTTTTGTGTTTACTTGTGTTCAGTGCTGTTATTGTTTTTTTTTTCACAGTTGAGATTCTTTGTTATATATTCAGTATATATATTCATTTCCAATACATACAACACAAATAAACACATGCATGCAAATACACATAAGGATTGGGTCAGAAGATATGTCATGTTTGGGAATTTGTTTTCAATAAATACGTAGAATGATGTCATAAATTCAAAACTAGCCAATAAAGACATCTTAATTTTGTATCATTTTAAAACATAGTACATGTATCTGTGCTATGTAAGTGCCAAATATGAAATTGTAACCATGCAGAATGATTGTGCTATGACCACTTGTTTACGTTGAAAGTAGCGACGGCTTCATAACATCGAGTTTGTTTACAATTTTGTCCGCTACTAATTGTATTAAGTTTCTAGATCTATTGAAAACATATATTGAACAACTTTTGTCATTAAATCTCACATGAAGAATAAGAATATTCATTTTCAGCAAATACATGTAACTGAAGCATGCAGATATTGGATTTCTTTTGTCATCTTTTTCATTGGAAACCATAAATTTATTTATAGGTGTACATGTTTTATACCTTGTCAAATAACAAGAATTAATGCTAATGTATGACTGAGCTATCTTTTAAGATAGCTCAACTAAAATTCTTGTTTCCTAGAGTAATTCGAAAGTTTCTGTCGGTGTTTTTCCAAGTTCTTATACTATTTAAGGTTTGGGTTCAGATTTCTAGATTTTTTGTGACGTAATTTTTGTGTAAGGCCGTGTATGACTGTTCTGGACAAAATATTTTAAGATTTAATGGAGACAAAACTGAAACATTATCACAGTATATTTACGACGATGTTGTTATGGTTTCATTTTCTAGAAAGGTATGTGATTTATTTGCAGTAATTGATGTTTTTACATTTAAAACGTCGGCTTGGTCACTAGAGCGTTGCTATGGTAATTAAATAACATCTAGGTTTGTACTTTGTAATGTTATTCTATTTACAGTTGCAAAAGGGGGTGTTATTTCTTAATTCGGTAGCTGATTTACTAAATTATACATAAAAGGGAACAAAGTTGTAGTGCCAGGCTGCGTATTTTTCTTAACTGCCCTCGTAGTGTTTGCATTTGTTGCCACTGTAAGGTGGTTTGTAAGAGAATATTTGCGTAAAACACAGATAAAATTTTAATGTCAACATTATAGTATGACATTGAATGTGTTCTACATGTATACCATGTCTGTTGCTTATATACCAAAAAAAACCCGATTCGGACCAATGCAGCTCTGAAACGCATAGCTACATCGGTTCGTTTACACAAACGAGGGTGTTGTTTTGATCACTCTAATGATACAAATCATTTATTAGGGTATAAGGGTTTTTAAATTGTAAATGAAATCTGGAAAGTAGATCCATCTGAAGCACCGAGAACAAGGCAAACATAGTGAGAATTGCAGACTTGGTTTAATTAAGTCTGTTCATGAACAGTAATGGAAAATGCAACAATGCCCACGCTCCTTAGCACCGGCTTAAGCAGTATTCAATTTTCAAATCTAAACAACACTGAGATGAAGTCGGGGGGGGGGGGGCGACTTTTTACGGCCGCCACACAGAGTTAAAATCAATGATCCCGAAGGACCAGAAAGCATAACAACACTGAGATGAAGTCAGGGTGTCTTTTTACGGCCCCCACATAGCACTTAACACCCGCTGTTGTGAAGTAAATAAAAACTGGAAAGTAGATCCCTCGGAAGCACCGAGAACAAGGCAAACAGTGAAAATTGCAGACTCGGTTTGATTGAGTCTGTTCATACTCAGTAATGGAAAATGCGACACTGCTCACGCCCCTAGCACCGGCTTAAGCAGTATTCATCTTCAAATCTAAATGAGTTGAAATCAATGATCCCGGACCTTGTTTACATCGTTGTGCGATCAGATTTCTTCATTGTACTTTCAAACAACATGCAGACAACACGACAATATATTACCATGTTGTTATAAAACTTCACAGTAAGGCCTACATGGAATGTACAACGCCGCCATTTTGAATTCATCAGACAATTTTAATTGCCAATTTACAATGTGACCACGTGCTCTCCATCCTGATATTAAACAATATGATTTATGTCGGTCATCAACATGGAACCGACTTAAAACTTGTTCTCGGCTGCATAGTTTAGAATAGCAGAGATGAAATCTAACAGTAACACGGATCGAAAGAGGGTTTTCCGGTGATATCAATGAAAAGAATAACATTATTGTGAATGTTTAAATGCATTTTCGGTTCTGTGTGACGGAATTAACCGCTGTAAAGTGTTTCCTTTAAATATTGATTTGTTCGAGAACCTCTTAATATAAATATATAAAGACATTTCAGCAAATTAAAGTCTCGTGTGCTTGGTATTTTTGTGAGAATTTCATTTTTTATGATAATCGGGAGTAGAGAAAATATTTTCAACTTGAGATAGATTCACAGAAACTTTTCACACATGCGTAGGAATACAATAACGATTGCAACGGATTTTCTTTCTTTACAAGTATTGCATAAAACCGATCATTAGATATGTTGAAAAAAATTTGAACAAAGATAAAAAATCAACTTATAATACTCTTGAACTTAGTAATTCATACATAGTCATCATTGTATAGTGAGGGTTCAATTCACGTTTCCGTAGGATTTGTGCTGTCCGAAAATATGTACTGGTACTGATGATAAACCCGAACATAAAATGAGGTTTTTTACCTTTAACATTTTTATTTCTGCAAATTGTAATCAATGGTCGGTATCATAATAAAGCTTAACCTTTGGTGAAAACTTTACATAATTCAAATTAATATTTAGTAAGCAAACACACACGAAGTGAGGCCCTGAAAGGGGTATGTAAAATGGGGACTGTATGAACGTTGACTGATGATAAATTCGAACACTTTGTCATTTACAAAATTTTCTTGGTATTATTATATTGAAAATTTCCCCAAAAAGCTGCAACAGTCATTCCTGATCAAGTAATGAAAAGTTACCAAATGTCAGGCCTTCATGTTTCGACAGTGAGCATGCGCAAAAAAACACACTCTTCCCCAGTAATTTTGGATAAATATTTTTTATACAAATAAATGTAAGTCATTTATTTATACAGAATATTTACCAATTTTGTTTTTGTTTACACCATTTCGTGTTGTGAAGTGGAAACTATTAGATGGTGTGTTCAATTTTATAAAAAAACCGGTTGCAATCGGATATTTCCAAGGCGGTCGACTTTATCATCTGTCCGGGTTTATCATCAGTACCAGTAGCTATTTTAAACAAAGGATCGAGTTATTAAAGCTTGATTCTATAGTAGTAGTTCAGCATTTTTTTTATGGAAGGTTATGGACAATGGAAATTGATTCCATGAACAGACTCAATCAGGCTAGTCTGCTATCATGGTGCATGTTGTTATGTGTGCTTCCGACGGATCTTTCTACAGATGTTTTTCCAAACAGCTATCTATCATACACGAAAATGGAATTTGCCAATCACTGTCATAAACTCTTTTTTCTATTTTTGATTTTGAAGCATATCAATATGCACCGGCAAGTGATCATATCTGCCTATTTTATAGGCTTTTTTATCTTAAGATACGACTATTTCCTGGTATTGTACTATATACATAAATAATTGAACTATATTCCTTCAGTTATATAGGTATCTTATGAAGAAGACCAAGTTGAATATAAACGGCAGAAAAGAACCAAAATAGCTAGCATTTTCTGGCACGAGTCAGCTCGATATAATACTTCTTTAATTCTTTAATTAATAGATGTTAATAGAGTGATGACTACCAGGAAGCGGTCTGGAATTCTAAAAGTGCTAAAGCTAAACTCTGCCTGCATTTATACTGCTCTAACACATTGTTCGGAGCAAAAGAAGTTGACAGTTACATCAAGAATCCTAATATTTGACTACATGATGGATGATTTGATCTCACGCTGATGAAATGTAGGCTATATGTCGACTTTCATTTTGTACTGACGGAGGATGTCCCTGACTGCCTCTACAGGCATTATTTTAAATACACATTACCTACATTTACCACAACTTCCAAAGGGTCAGGACTGTTTCACTTTCATTGCAAATTTTGTATGTTGTTAGCGTTTCCAGTTCTTGATTATTTATGTAACAAGGCCAGAGTAAAATGTAATGGACAGTTCCAGTTTTTGTCGATAGATTTCATCTAACTTCTCCCTCTATCGTTATTCTATTTATACCAAGGTCAAGTGCATACAAGCGGTATCACAAACAGAACGCACGTGATCTATTGTTTAAGCTAGATCAATCGTATTTGAAAGTCCTGATTGGACAGTCTGTTTTATGTAAACATCAATGATTGACTGTTTAGGATCCGTCCATTAGTTGTACCGTGATTAGGAGAAATATTAAAAAAATGAATATGTATTCATTTGCGGATATAAGCATGCTTCTAATTGTTAATATATTACTATATGAAAGTATCATAATCCGATTTTAATAAACACTTCAGCCTATAGTCGTCTTTAGAATTGGCATTAGATTTCTTCATTATCATCATAGTCTACAGTCATGACACGAAGTTACCGGATCTTGTTTTACCCCGAATGTTATGCATTTTGATGTACTATTGGTAGTTGCTATTTCACAGCTCTCTGATTTTATATACTCATGTAATTCTGTTGATGAACGGGGTGTCATTGTAGTATTTGTTTAAGCATAATCTGAATTGAGTATAGACTGTTCTCAGATTGAGTGTTTGGCATTTTAAATAAAACTGTTTATTCACATAATATAGAACACCTATTTGGTCACAGTATTTCGTAATATGTACATCTAATCAAAGGTAGAATTTAAATAAAGCTGTGCATGTAAAACATCTGATAGATATGTCAATTGTTGAATTTGATATAATATAAAAAATTTACGTAAAATTTATTTTTATCCCGGAGATGACTTTGCCAAGACGTTTGTACAAAATATCTTTTTAACAATAAAATCTGTAAAAAGATCCTTTGGAAGCAAAGAATGCAACCAAGAAGAATAATAGCAGACTCGGTTTGGTTTGGATATGGATAATCCGTTTTTTGGTCAATTGGTGGGTACTATTTATCCTAGGGAGCTTCAGTTAATTAAAACTAACAATTCGGATACTGATGCTTCATTTTTAGATTTGCATCTCTCTATTTATGACAATATTATACATTCCAAAATTTATGACAAGAGAGATGATTTTAATATTAGTATTGTAAATTTTCCCCATTTGGATGGGGATGTACCTCAGGCTACATCTTATGGGGTATATATTTCTCAATTAATTCGGTTTGCTAGAGCGTGTAGTCATGTCAAACATTTCAATGAACGTAATCAATATATTACAAGTAAACTTCTTCAGCAAGGCTACCGTTATTACAAAATGCGTAAATATTTTGCTAAATTTTACTATCGTAATTCTGATTTAGTTTTAAAATTCAATAGTAATTTAAAGACACTTCTGCGAGAAGGTATTTCTAAACCCGTTTTTTATGGGGTGTGGTTTACAAACTTCGTAAGATCTTGGGTCATGGTAATTTTCCAAATGTATTTGGTAAAATTATAAAACGTTTTATAAAAAGATGTAACGACCCAACTGTTTTGAGACATACCGCATGTTAAGTGTTCAACCCGTTTACAGTTGGACACTACGCTTCCCTCTTTGATTGTGTCTGACGGAAGAGGGGGAGGACTCTATGATGAGCAGTTTTTAAATCCTACCAGGACTGAACTGTTTTGATATCTGTCTTCTGGCCTGTTTCGTCGGGCCCTTAAGGGTGTTTCTCTTGTTGCTCTGTCTTCTGCAAAGGCATTGAGTACATACGTTTTTGGTTCTAAAGGTTTGCTTTTTATATATTTATACACGAGCATTTTTGTGTTTTACATGCCATGCCTTTTTGTTTCCATTACGTGTGTTAGAGATTCACCTTGAGGGGATAACTTTTATTTACACTGTCCCGTGTCTTTGGAACATGGTGGGGGTAAGAGTGAGGTTGGGTGCGCACCGTAAACCGGTTTACGCTCCCCAGTGGTGTTTTTGCCACTGACCGTTCCAAGGCAGTGCCCCACTGTGTTCCTTTGTTTGTTCGTTTTGTCCTTATGTGTTGGCTTTGTGTGTGTGCGCGTGTATGTGTATGCGTGTGTGTGTGCGCGTGGTGTACGCGTTTGCGTGCTGTGGGTTTCGTTTTGGGGAGGCTGCGTTTTTGGTACGTTGCATTCCCTGTTTGATATTTGTCTTTGTTTTTTTTTTGATTGAGTCTGTTCATGAGAGGTAATGTAATGTGCAACACCTCTCACGCCCTTTAGCACACACATGTCTATAAATGTAACTGAAAAGCTATAAATCAGCCAAAAATAAATGGTGTGCTGTGTTCTTACGTCTCGGTGATGCAATCTATTCTGAGCACTTTAGTTAATATACAATAAATTGCCTTATCACCTAAAATTCATTTTAGGATCATCTTCAATAGCTCATATGGAAAGATAAACGTTTGATAAAAATGACAGAAAATGATATGGTACTTTAACATGCGTTAATCAAATATAAATTAGCTTTGTCTATCTTAGCACTGCAAAATATAATACTTCTCTTATTTTCCGATAGATTCAGACAGATATATAAAATGGATAACAGACAGTCTGGAATGAAAATAAACATCGTAATAAACACCAGTTACAACTATTCTTTGTCTTAGCTTGGTTGTACCCCATGCTTCTTAAGGGTCTTTTCACAGACTTTATTATCTATGACAACAGCAGTCTTTCAGTGCCGTGTGGCGGTAATATCTTAAATAGTTTATTGCAAAACAAACTGCTCAGTGGTCGCCTGAATTATGTAGGCACTGTAACTAAAAATACAAACTTCAAGTAGGAACTATCTATTTTAAATATATGTATAGCTAACTGCATCAAAGTATGTAGACTAAAAAAATATTTCAGATATCATTTTCGGAGAAAGAGTTATTTGAGCTGAAAAAAATGATCCCGGGTAAAATATTTGGAAAAGCTGGAGACGACTCCGCTATGACTTTACAGCTTAGGTAGCTATTGACCTAGTACTCAATACAAACTATGCACTTTTTCATGTAATGATGGTAAAACCAAATAATCGTAAAATGGCGACAATCTTTGCCACTCATTGTTTAGCAAACGCTGGCAATAATCTAGAGGAAAATTGATGTTTATGCAACAACCTTTGCATTTATTATTTTGTGTGATTATTTAGTTTTATACTCGTATCATCCAATAATATTGTTGTGGAAGTTGATACTGTAGCAGTAAAGGGAAGTATTATTGTGCCGGAGTTTACCATCTGACTAAAGCATTTGAATAGATAACTTTGTTAAGAAATATAATGACCCTGTTTGACACATTGTTTACCCAAACTGTTGACTATGACGTGCATTTCACAGTGTTTTCTGTATGTTTTCTCTTGCAGTGATGTAATGCTGCAGTAGGATGTTCAAAATTTGACCGACCACAAACGTTACATGTTCCATTGCCCGAATATGAAACTATTTTTTGACTGTGATGCAAAATCATATTGTCTGGATTTCTATTATAACCATGAATTAGCTATATTCGTGATAATGTTTCAGTTGATTTTCAAGCTATGGACAATCCAACGTCCATGGTCGATCATGATTTAAATATGCTGTTAAATTGCTAGAACATTTTCCCCGGTTGTGTTTTAATCATAGATAAACAATAGATTGAAATTTATAAAACCCATTGGAAAATGTAATAATATTGTAGAAAATTTATCAGAAAAATATGTTGTGTTGTAAAGGATAAAGTATAAAACAGAATTTTAAGTATTCATTTAAAATTTTCTAAAATGTATTCCCATGGGAAAGTAGCGTTCCCTTTTGAAGCAGTTTTGAAGGGAAGTTTGTTTTCTACAGGAAATGTCCATATCCCTGCGGTAAAATGCCGTTTTCAAAGGACAATCTGTTTTTCTTTACAATTTATAATTTGTTTTTCTTTGCCCCTGCTATTTAGGTGAAACAAAGTAAGAATTAAAAGTATGGAATAGATAACTTTATCAAGCCCTTTATTTTGATGCATCAACCCTTTGTTTTTAAGTACGGAAGTACTTATTATTTTTGCAGCTTCTCTGCGTTGCAGAAAAAAATGGCGGTTATTTCCTGTGAAAATGATTCAGATTCCAATAACAGGGGTTTATCTGAAATTAACATAAAAGGTACTTGCAAAACATTGAATTTATGTCCTACAAATATGATTAATAAAATCTTTAAAAAGATCCTTTGAAAGTAAAGAATGCAAACAAGAAGAATAATAGCAGACTCGGTTTGATTGAGTCTGTTCATGAGAGGTAATGAAATGTGCAACACCTCTCAAGCACCCTAGCACGGGCTTAAGCGGAACTCTATTACACATATGTTGAATGGACTCTATGATCCCAAAGGACCAGAAAATATTACAACACTGAATCCAAGTACGGGGAGGCTTTTTACAGCCGCCACACGGCACCTAAAGATTGCTGTTGTGATAGTTATTAAAATCTGTAAAATTTTTGAAGACCGAGCAGAAAAGATGCAGGCCCGTTTTTACTTAGTAGGTTCATAGCGAAAGGACACCTCCCACCCAAACATCCCTTGGAGGTATTCTATTACATAGATATTGATTGTACTACATGATCCCAAAGAACGGGAAAATATAAAAGATCCAAACGCGGCACTTAAGGTTAACTGTTATGATAGATAAAAAACTTTCGGAAAATTCATTGAACTGTAGGATCTGAATTTGGACATGGATATTGAAACAATGAAAATGACATTTATTGACAAGTGTTCTCAGTTTATTGGGCTGTTTTATTTTTATTTTGAAGTGTACAATGAAATGGAAAAAATATCTTACATAGTTCACGTACTTTTAACAGTGTCACTATAAAGACTATTTTTACCGAGTAATGAAATCTTGATATGTTCTATTTTTGTTCTTCTAGTATTTGCATGTAGTATAGATCAAAAGAAACTTTAATTAGATCTATCCTATGTAATTAGGATAACATACCAACCAGAAGATATCATTGCACTAATTTGTCGACATTTTACTGCAAGAGGTTAGTAAATTATCCTATTTAGGTCCTGTACAAAAATTTCTCTTACAACTTTAGTTTTACAACTGATCAACCATAAAGCATTGTACTGAGAGAGCCACGCACCGAGATTTATTTTTTCCAGTTATTTGTCGCCGGAAACAATTAGCAGATCTTAAGCCCTTCAGCCAAATAAATAGAAAAAGAAAGAAAGAAACGATAAAGACAGCCGACTTTAAGCGAATTTGAGTGAGATTATTGGGTAAGTAAATATTTTAATTCTCCTGTAATATTTCTTATGATATCTAGGACTTTGTAAAATGTTCCGGCTATTAAATGCATACAAATTGTATAAGAACAGAAATACAGAAGTAAAACGTGTACCCGTAATGACAATGTTCAGGCTTATAGTTTTGAATGAGGATGAAAAAAGTGATAAATATAATGTTGATTTGTGTTTTTTTTCTATAAATTGGGAGAATTATATCAAAGATAACGTACGTTCATTTGATATTTTGTCAGTTGCTTGATATTGTAATCATAAAAAATATACCATAAATACGAAAGTTATGACATTTTACTACAATTTCGGAAACCAAGCTCAATAATATATTTATAGTATTTACTTTGAAAGGAAACATAAAGTCGTAGTGACTGTCGCTAAAATCCTCATATCCATATTGCTTATTACGTAAAGGTTGTGTATGTTTCTTTAGAAATTAAAAGTGACTTGAAGATTATTTGTAAACAGAGTTAAGCAAACAGGTCACGCAACAAGATTTTCCTCTGTCAGATTTATGATTTTTGTTATCTACTGTTGATGGGATGTCGATCTTACCATAAACAATATACGCATTAACAAATAGAATAGAAAGCGACTCGGAGTTGTACTCTGTTGTTGGATATTACTATACCCCAAGTCTGTGGTAAGCGCAAGCGGATTATTTTATTATTCTCGATAATTTTATAATTTAACTTCAACAATTATAATTATAATTGTCTTATAGTAAAATGACAACATTAATAATTATAAACATCACTGTACGTAAAACTAAAGTTTTAATCATTTGCAGAAACGGTAGGTAATTTGTGATTTATATACTTTTCAATATTTAAAAAAATATGTTCTAGGTAATATTATATTATTTAATGTTATCTCCACTTTTTTACCTATCTACATGTTTATTATATGACCGAAAAAGTAATATTGTAGACTGAACAGGAACAGAGGATACATAAAAGAAGCAATTACACCGAAAGATGAATGTATTCATTTTTTATTATTTTCTTTGTTTATATCAGCAATTTAAAACAAATAGTGTTATTTAATATGTACACAATTTTGTATGTAATTACATTTTCTTGTACCAGAAAAGCTTAATCATTTCGTGTCAAGTCGTGTTTCTAAAATGTTGTTTGGTATCGTATTAGACCAAAATGTAGGTTTGTCTGCATTAAATCGTTTATCGTTGTTTTCGTTTTGTGAAACAATTAATCGTTCAAAAGGCAGGTCGATGACTCATAACAATTATACACCGATATTTTCACCGACGTAGTTAAAACGGGTAAGATATGATTAGATAACTGTTTAGATTTCCTCAGGAAATTAAGAAAATATTTACTATTTATTGTTTACATTCCCAGACATTTGCTTTGGCTTGAATTTAGATAGACTATTTGCTTTTAGACTTAAGATTTTCTGCATTGTACTTGCAACGCAATTATGTCTAAACTTGAGTCAGATGTATTCGTTTGAAAATGTGATTGCATAAGTATCACTTTTTTTTTTGTACTAACACTATTTATCTTCATTTCGCTGTAGAGTAGACGTTTTTGATCAAATGTGACAATGGTGTGATTTTTTTTCATGATAACCACTTAAGATTATCACCTCTTGAAAATGCAATGTTTGTATCTACAAAGTGGTTTCAAGTGAGTGAAATAAGATTTGTGTCTAGAATATACTCGCATATCGTTTAGATGATTGAGTATGTAGATTGTCAAATTGAAAATCAACTGAAGCAATTTCCCCCTACCGTTTACTTTTCTTTCATTACCAAGTTTCTTCATGGAAATTATGTATATATCTGCATCTAGATGTACCCACGTCGTAAGGCCTGTTTTCAGTAGGAATTATTGGTAATTTATATGCATCTTAGATATGATGTAAGCTACTCAGGAATTTTCATGTAAAGGTTGACATAAATTGTTGCATACTTTACATTTGTATGTTTTAATTGAACGATTAGCGTTCGACAAGCCTGGTAAAGCAAGTGAAAGAAACGTTTTCATCATTCAAACCTGGACAATTAGAACATGTTACTTATTTATTTAAATATGATTTATTACATTTAACTATAGTGCTCTCATTATGTTACAAATTGATATCCGCACTTTTAATTTCGTCCTTGATGATATTATCTTGAGCTTTTAAACTAGTAATATCCTTATTATATACATAGAAAAAAATCGGCTTCTTTTTTCACAAGTGAATATGAACAAAAATCCGTGTTGAACTATATTGAGACCAGATTACATGCTGATAATGGTTTTGTTTTATATTTTTCATCCTTGTTGCTTCTTCGGCTTATTTCCTCTGTAAATTTGATTTGATTTTATAAAAAATACAAATATTGCCATCCCAATGAAATACACAAAAAATAAAGTTGAGGACATAGTCTTATGTGGTACTTCTATCAAGTGGATTTTGTGATATTTCCCCCTATAATGTAAAACACCAAAGCCGAGTTGTTTTTCGCATGGCAGACGATACTCGTAGATTCTGTGCGCAAAAGACATTACTAGTATATGTTTTTGAAAAATATAATCTAGCGGCATCGATGTTTAGATACAGCGTATAGCATGGAATGTTCTTGCACTGGCAAAGAATCAAGAAGGTCATTTTAATATCCTGATAATAATCATCTTCTAAAGCCAGACAAGTTGTTATGCCAAAATATGTTAACTCGGTAACAAGTCACGTTCCGTATTAGTTAGCAGTTTGCATTTACTTGCCTATGCAACAGGTTCGCTAAAATGTAATGTGTGTAAATGATGTGGGTCATGCATTTTACATCGTATTCTGGTTATGCATGATTCTTTCAAATAAAAAGGATACTTTTAGATGTTTGAAAATGAACACAGTTGTGTACTGTTTTGTAGTCTTTTTGAGTATTCTGAATTTAGCGATTGTTTATAAAATGAGAATTACATTATCATAAGTACATTTATCACATGTTTGACGTCGCGAGAGTGAAATAAAGCCGTTAGAATCTATATAAATTTGATAATACACTAGACTACGTGTAATAAAGCTTTGACGTCAACGTCGTTTGTAGTATAAGAAACGTTGGTCAAACTGACTTGTTTATAATAGTTGAAGGAAGAAGATTTTTATGTGAGCAGGAAAAACTAACATGTGATAAAAAGAATATTACATTTGTGACTTTCCATACTGAATTTGTTAAACTCGTTCAATAAAATTGATAAAATGAAATGCGGAAAAGCCTCGCATTTTATTATCTTATTCAACTCGTTTAATAAGTTCAGTATGAAAAGACACTAATGTATTGCTCCTTCGCTATTTGGTATACGTCTTTGCCGATATGTACAAATTGGAGATTGATGAATAGCTAAATGAAATTACTTATGTAAGACAAAAAACATGCAATATAAATTTAAATTGATTTTAGAAAACAGTATGATATTAATTATGTTACATTATAAGACCATTAATCCTACTGTTTAGAGCATTTAATTTTATGTTCTTAAACTATTCTAAGCATACTTATTTTTGCTTTTAGGGGACTTCAGTGTAAAATGTCACGCAAAATTTGAATATTGCATAGGCGTAGGAGCAGGATGGGGGGGGGGGGGGGCAGCGGGGGCCAGGCCCCCCAAAGCTAGGATATTTTGGAAAAGAGATATAAATTGCAGTCTAATATAACATTTACTTAGCATCATATAATTCTTTTCAACCTGATTTCTGATTTGCATTTGACCTTCCCTTGTATTCTGACTAAAAATGTCTCTTTCCGTAGTGTGAATACTGAAATCTGTACACACCACGCCAAGAAACGTTTACATTTTATAAAAATAATATATCATTGAGCGCAATCACTACAGTTCCGGTTTGAGCATCTGCAAAATCAATGTAGGCCTAACTATGAAGCCTGTTTACGCATGTAAACGTTATGTATTTTTTTGTTTTTCATTGTCCATTCAAGGGAAATGATATTTCCACAACTTTATACCACAATTAGACAAATGCAGTGCTAATTGGTTGTATGTCCAGGGCTTCAACAGAAGAATGTAAAAAAATGGCACACTAAATTAGAACAATACATAATATGACTGATTATGACAGTTCAGTGCCTAGTCGTATGTGTATCATCAGAATAACTCAATGATTGCTAAAACATAAAGGTTTAAGGGGCCTATGGCCCAATTAATCCCTGTACAAGGCTTTGAGGCTTTGTCACGAATAATGCACTGAGGATACCTTGCCGCTAAACACCCCCCCCCCCCACAAACCGCCGGTCGAAAAGGTTTGCCCCCCCCCCCCCCCCAAAGTTAAACTCGCTTCTACGCCCATGTATTGAATCAAGAGAAGTGTTGTTATATGATTCTTAAACGATTGATCTAGATAAAAATGTTTGAAAAACAACTAAAAGGTCGTACATCACGAATGATGTTTATCCTTGTTAAAACTATTAACACGCCTTCTTTCTGTAGAGTATTCTCAGCATTTGATAATGTTAAAAACAGATGTGAGTGAAATAGTACTTGTTTTGAGCTAAGACGTTCTTGGTGAATAAACTTGATGTTACTAACCTTTTAAAACACACCCGTGGCTAATTTACCAGTCTGACAGTTCCAAGGCAGTGCCCAACTGTGTTTTGCTTTAATCCTTGTTATCTGTACATGTTTATGATTTACTTTGTAAATTTTATGCGTATTTTCAGCATGTACATATTCATCATGTTCATACATATACTGTTTTAGTGTGTGTGTTGGTGGTGGTGGGGTGGGGGGGGGGGGGGGGGAGGGGTATGGCTGCATTCTTTGAATGTGTCTGTTCCTACAGAAGCTTTATAGAAGTAAAGTTTCATGATTTACACGCGATAGGTGTACATTTACTTACATTTCAACTAACATTTTACGCTGACATAATTTAACAGTATCATTTCATAATCCATGTGTTCGTGTTACTACTTTATTTCCATCTTAAAACTACTTTTTGGCATTGAATGGTAAAACCTTATTTAACATATTGCATAAAAAATGCACGAGTGTATAAAAGCAGTTTCTTCGAAATTGTTATTATAAATCAACTGAAGAATACATGTCTAATTATCAAATTTTGATCTGATTCACATATAAAACTCAATTATCAGTTTTGAGACAACATGTAAACTGAGCAGCCAACAGTGCTCAGTGTGCTCTTCTGTTATTTGTCGAAGAAATGATGTAGCATTAGCTTTGTAGCAGTATTTCTAGAGAACGATTATGGGTTATTAATCATATTTTCTTTTAAGAAAAATAATACCGTCAAGAAATTACAAGGTAGGTTTAACAGGCGTTGCTATACTGGTTAAAGAATATTGCTGATTGAAATACAACATTACATGACATTGCCGTTTCTCTTGCCTAGTTTATACTCATTTGCAGGGACTTGTACTACATGTATCAAGATATAAACGTGTCATGTATTTTCATTTTACCTTGACAGCGGATGTATATTCAGTCAATAAATCATTTCGTGTAGCACCGTTTCAAGTTTAGACGACAAGCTTTTTACTATACCCCAATAACTTTTTTTTTTTTTTGCAATATGCGTTTGTCTTTTTGTAAATGCAGAATAATCTTTAATATTTTCATTTATGTACATTTTGTATCGTTATTGAACTGCCTGTCTAAAAAGACATTAAGTTAAATTTGAAATTTATACTATGTGAAAAAAAGTGCAAAGGAAAGCACTTTAGGAAAGGAGAACTTGGAAGTCCCTAAAGGAATGTAATCAGTTTCTGTCAGATTTACAACTTTTTTTATTGCGCAGTGATATGTGTTGCGAGGGGCGTAACCATTAGCCATGACAAAACATATCATTTATTGTTCCCATTAGACAAACACTAAAACAGACTATAAGCCATAGAAATAAATAACTCTCTACATTTAATAGGCTAGCTAGTTCAACATCCTTCTTAAGAGAGATCTCTATCAACAAAAGAAATAAAGACATGTCAGAACATGACATGTGCTTCTTTGATGATCTTAAGTGTTCAGTAACTTTGATGGCATGTGCCACTTATAATGTTCAATAACTGTGTAACTTTTTCTCCTTAATTTCGTAAAGACTGACCGAGAGGATCTCTGAGGATGCTTGTTACGCTGTGATTTGAATACTGATAGACAGATGAAATTATTCAAGTGAGGTACTGCCCAGTTGCCTTCCCCTGAATGGTAAAATGTGTTAATATGTCAGTGTATGCATTGTCACACACCTGTAGATAAGGTTTCTTCAAACACTAAAATTGACTCTATACATTACGTAAACTTAAGTCAACATTATTTAGACTAATCGCATTATCATAAAAATTGAATTAAGAAATAATATATCTCATCCAGTGGTTTGTCGTTCAGATGCGAAGGAATTATATCACGAGGGGGCAGCCCGAGTGTTATAATAATACGCATATGAACGACAAACAATGAATTTATTCAAGAGCAAATCATTTAATGAGATATATTACTTCGATTCTAACACGTTACCAAAGATTTTTAAGTATATCCTTGACGAAGTGCATCAAATATTTAACTGTTTATTGTTCATTTCTTTTCTAACGCACCGCTATGCCATTTGACGCTATGACGTAATAACTGTGACGTCAGAACAGTGAATTGTTGTAAAATAATACACAAATTTCAGCTTTCTTTGTTGAATAGGAAAATGAATATGGTCGTGTTAAAATTCAGTAAAATCAGTTACATTGTATTTTTTTGTCCCAATAACGAGGTTCAATTGTAGGATGTTCCTTGACTTTGGTAATGGATAGAAACCACACAATAAATGAACTTTCAACTAAATAAATCTGTGGAAATCTGTAGAATATGTTTTAGCTTAAATACTGTTGACATATCTATTGTCTTGGATAGGTTTACAAGCTATTTGACGTTTTTTTTTTTACTTCACAGATTGCAAACTATATAATAAGTAATGCATATAGTTTTGATATATGTTCTGTACTTCAGAAGACCTGTTTTTATATTTATTAATGCCAACTTTCTGGTAAACTTGCACAAATTTCGCGCAAATTATGAATCTAAGCCTGCATGCTAAAATGTTAAAATATCAAATAATAGCTTGATATTGTTTATATAAAAATAACGCGTACAAGAAGACGACAAGACAACTGCAAGAAACGGCTTAACTGCGTTTAAATGTTTGAAGAAACCAGAGATACCAAGCTAACAGAGCGTTGAAAGAGGTTGAGTTTATTCGTGTTTAAACTATTGAAATGCTTGTCATTTTTCCATTATATGATGATAGTAAAATCAGAAGTGGAGAGAAAGAAACGCAATTTCAAAAGATGAACTGTCACCTATGGATTTTTTCCAGTAAATCTAGTTTCACAAATTGCACGAAATTTGTGCAAATACGCCAAACAGTCAAATTAATTCAGTTTTTTTTTCTTTGCGAGGGTCCAGGACCCTTCAATAAATAAGTAATGAGGAAGGTCATTATTTCAAACATCAAAATATAGAAAAACGCATACAGGGAAAAAATTAAGAGATGTTAGCAAAGTATTTAGTTACGTTTTTCCATAATTATGTGTGTAATATATGCTTTCACTTTGTGCTTTACTATTTACTGAAAGTCAAACTATTCTTTAAACAAGTACAGAAACGTATGGGAAACACAAAAATATATGTCATTAAGCTTTATCAAGAGTGATGAAGATATGCTAAGCCTGAGTGCATAGAGCTTTGTAACATCGTAACTTTGAGCTTATTATCGGTGAGATCATCATAAATTCTTTTATGATTATTCATTAACTGAAAACACGCAAGACCGCTTTAAATTGCTACAAATGTCTGTGTGTAGTCGCTAGTCTGTTTTAGGCTATAGTACTATGAAAAATTGAAACAAAGCAGTCTTAAAAAGGATATTTATGTACATTTTTTACATGCATTGTTTTATAAATTTGAATGGGTTTCTTTGTTAGGTTTAGATTCACACCAATATTATCATAGTCGGCAATAATTCTACCACAATGCGTGCACGAACGCACTGAATGTACACTGTTAAACATATGTTTAAACGGAACCCTAAGTTTTTAATCCCTATATTGTACACTCAATACGTGCGTACATCCAATAGGGACAATTTAATGATGGCGATATCATCAAGGTCATATGGCGAATTTTCCAGCCTGTGGTGATGGAGCAAGACCCGAGGTTCCCCATCAGATACAATATCAGACAAAAAAACAACAACACGAGACTTATGTAGAACCACCGACCTTCCGTAAGCAAGCTGGATGGCGTCCTCACATGAAGAATTCTATACCCCAAGTAAGGTTTCGTACACTATAAGCATTGTCAATGAAATCTGTGAAAAGATCCTTTTGCATAGAACGCGACCAGGTAACATAAGACAGAGATAGAACGACATTAAATAAACTCTAGAAATTGATTTCTAAGTCCTTCAAATAACCAAAAATGATTTTACAAATGTAAAAATTTTTGAAAGTTTATGTTTATACCAATTACTGAAGTTTTAATATTTAATTTAAATTTGTAACCACAAAGAATGAAATTTCGTGCCTTAGGCAAGTACTCACAAGACGTTACTTCCCGTGCAATTACAAAACTGAGTGGAAAATGAAAAGGGTTTAACACACCATATCATATTGTTTATTTACAACAAAGACGTTAAGGATATATTCATATGTTTGTGCTTTAGATGTTTGTCAGCTTATTTATGGTAAGAAAAAGAAACAAGAACACTTTTAATAAGTCAATTATAAAATGAAATATCACTTTTTAAGTGACGATAATACAGTTTTGCTTGTATAAAATGTCTTATTTATGACATATGTAGTAAAACCAGACAGGAAGGATAAGCAATGATGCAATTAAAATTATCTTTATTTCCTATGCCTACATAATAGCATACGTTTAAGTCTGTTTATTAGATGTAATGGAATGTGCAACACCCCTAACATTTAACTTACAGTAGGAAATCTACAAAATAAAAAAAGTAATGATTAAAAGACAATAAATCAAAGATACTTGATTTAACAGATTACCCCTGGGTATTTAAAGACAGTTTTCACATACAGTGCAGACATCTCTGTCGAAAAATTGCATGCTGCAGACGAAAACATGAAAAGCGAATTAGCACACTGTAGATAATTGATTCCACTGTAAAGTAGTTTATTCTTGAATCTTTACTAAAAACTGTTGCTTGTGTACACGGTAATGAGTGATTTCACGTGACTTTTTACCGGTATGCGATTGACTTGTCGCATTTATGGAATGCCGTTATTGAAATATAGCTGGCACTATATATGATATATAGACAAATGTTTGTGATCTGAATTCCTCATTCATTATTTCATATAATTTATTCAAACTTTCAACAGTGATCAATATTGATACCTTGTTGTGCATAAAGGTTTTTGTGTTAATTGCTCTTCAATTTCCTGGATTATGGTCCTGTGTTGTCAAATAAGTCCAGGTGAAGGCATGAATCACATTTGTGAAAGCTCTAGTAAAGAATTTCAATAGTCAAGGAATGTGACCAGTTAAGCTATAAGTTATGTTATATATGAAAGGGAAATATATAGTTATTTTTGCTCAAAACAATAACTTTCAGAATTAAGAAATACATAGTTCATAGATCTACTTGTAAATCATGTTGAATGGAGTAATATTTCCTACATTAAAGCGTAATTGTATAATAATAATTATAATAAAACAAGTACGTTATTCACCCATCAGTTTCTGGTCTGTATAACTTCTGGCCGCAGGAAATCTTTCGACTTGTTTTTATTTTTGAACAGAAAGACCCACATAGGAGGGTGTCAATAGCGCATTGCTTAGCAAGTTTGAGTACAACGTCCGCGGTCCTTGTTCGATTCCCGGTCGCGGCTGATATCCCGACAAATGTTAAATGCTTGGAGATTTACTTTATTGATACTGTTTCCAGCAGTATCGGCTAACTTCTGGGGAGGTAAATACATGTGGGCTCGGCTGGAAATAAGTCGTTCCGTCCATTCCAGGTTGGGACTTTCGTCGACTATCCACGTTAAATAAGAAACTTTACCTTATTTCAATTTGATACTGTTGTATAGAAACTTAAATTAATATAGAATTAAAATAATTTCATACTGGTTTTCTCGAGACACCGCTTTTTATCGTAAGAAAGCATGTATGTTTACCTCAATGATGGTCAAGGAAAACGGGGTTTTGTACTATTCTCTGCGTAAATGTAGCATATCTGCATCCAGAAAGTTCAGGAACGAAACCGTACATTATTTTACCCGAAAATCATATACAGTCTAGTTATTTGAACTACTGTTGGCTATAAAGTAACAAGTTGTTTCTATTTTTAAAATGGAAACAAAGTTAGAATCATGAGGCCATAAGCCGGCACTGACAGAAGCCCGCAATAAATGGGACAGCCATGGCCAATGCCCAAGTAGATTCCAGACAGTGGCAGAAATCGAATGGTGAGTGGTTTGTATGTGTTTGTTGATGACGGCATGCTTCAAAATAACTGGTATCTGCAAGATGTTGGAATTTTTTAGCCTTCAAGCGCTGGTGCAAATAAAATATGTGATAGCTTAATATAAAAGTTATCACTTTTGGTGTGGCAAATATATTTTTCAATGCTAATCACAGTGGAAATGCAAGTTGCAGTTCTAATACAAGTCTTTTGAGAAATATGTATCGGAATGTACTGTTTTAATATAACACGACAAGATAGGCTAAAACTACATTAAGAAATTTTGACAGTGTGTTTATATGCATTATGTACGACTGTTGTAGCTAATACCTATTTATAAAGTTTACTTTAGTTAACTTGTCACGCTATACGTTAGGGAAGTTACGGTGAAAAAACTGTTAAAGAGGTGGCGCTCACATGATGAACAATATATACAGCCTTCCTCAAAGTAGTTCACAAGCGCCGAGGTACTAATTTATTAACAATTTGTATTACCGTAAAACATAAACTAACTCAAATAAAGTTACCTATTTCATATCTCAACTCTGTTTCAAATTTTATGAATAGAAAAATTCCGCTTCATTTTTAATAATTGTCAGTAGAAACTCGATGAATATCTCCTCTTTTGCAAATCTTTTTATTTATAAGGATACAGACAATCCCTTCTTCAGTATTCTCGTTTTCTTCCTTTCATGTTTCCTAATACTGCATACTTCCATAGCCAACATTGCTCTTGTTCTTTTCATGTAAATCAGAAAAGTCTGTTAGTATCGTCCCTTTTCTCTCTTGGTTTTAAGAACTTAAGAGTAGACTACTCCACTGTCATTAAACAACTGAAACATACCTTTGGGCCTGTATAAACAATCTGTAAAATAAACATGGTCCTTTAGATTTTTTGCACTGATCTTAGAAACATTTTATGACAATACGAAACATCTATTATATACATTTTTCGGGTAGAAGGAACTTTGCAGTTTAAAACTAAATGGCACTAACAGACTCCCAGGAACCATTGAGAACAGCAAACACAGCCAGAGCCACACACCGAAAAGTAAGCTAAGAACAAATAGGAACTGTAATGGAAAAAGTACTCGTCTTAAATTAACAATTTGGAAGGTTGCTTCTCATACCAATAAACAAGTAGATTTTAGTTATGTAAAATATATATAAAAATAAATGGAGTCAGTGGAAAGACGAAATAAAAAAGCTTGGGTATAAAATATAGTGTGGGGATGAGGGGGTACAGTATTCATAACATATAAGAATTAATAGGACAAAACGCAAGCCGAAAAAAGGACAACGCCTTGGGATTGTCAGTTACATACGTTAAGGACACTTGGGGTTTAAACGCATTGGGACATGCCATCCTCAGACTTACCATATTTTCAATTATTTAGAGAAGACAGTGTAAATAAGAATTCTCTGCTGAGATCAGCTTAAACATTAGGACAGAATTCCAGAATGTATAAAGTTAAATATGTAAATAGTGTCAGACCGAGGTATCAGTACACCGATATCTAGGATATGAGCATCACGAAATCTTATCATCTTCAAGTCAACTGTATTACCCTTGAATCAATCGTATAACGGTGTATATACTTCAATGTTGACTCAGAACAGCTGGAAACTGTTACTGATAAAATCAATATATATGAGAAAATGAATGTAATGAACAAAATCAGACAATCCATTAGACGGCTTAGAATTGAAGTTGGTGTGTTGGGTACTACCTGACAGGTTTTTTATGTACACAAAAATGATAGAACAAATGTATTGTTTCTTTTAATGAGTCGTTTCTTTGCACAGACCGCAGCAACAAAACAATATGTCTGCTTTTGTCCTTTAATTGTCGTGATCTTAATGCAGCGTGACAGAACGAGAAACTACACTTAAGCCCACGCTGATAACGACGTCCCGAACTGTCGTCTTTTCGGTCCGTAAGTGCGGCGTAGAGGAGATAGAACGAGACAAGGGGAGGAAAAAGAACAGCAAATGTGGAGAACCCATTGTCATGATTGTGGTTTGCGCAAAATAATAACAAAAATTGTTTTGTCGCTCTGGCGATAGGGATGACACAGCGATACAGCTGAAAAAAATCTGTTGCCTCCACCAAAACAAGGACTGTTTTTTATTTTTTCTCGTGTAATTTAGCTGTCGGTCCGAACAAAAAATTAGAGCGACAGAATGATAAAATACAAGATTTCGTTTTGTCGTTGTCAGAAAAAAACATACATATGGGTAACAACCAGAAAGTATTATATTATATTATTATATTAATTATTATTATATATTATTATTATTATTATTATTATTATTATAGTGATATTCATTTGTCTGCTTATTTATTTAAAGTATTGAATTTAGCAGGGAAATTCAGTTTGTACCATAGGTAACCAGCGCACGATAAAATCGTGAGTTTAACCAAGTGAGTAGCTAAGGAATGTCATTGACGAGAAATACTACTATAATCAGTAAAGGGTCACGGGGAAAGTGTTCAATGTTGGGAGTATTGAACTTTATGAACGAGTAGATATTATATATCTGTACAAACAAAAAGTAGTAAATGTATAGTACTACATGTGTTAAACTGTGATTAACTTGAACAACTGGGATTCATACACACGAAATTCTACTGAACGTGCTTCATTATATAGGAGATTTTAAGTATTTTTGAATCCTTACTGTTCATAAGTTGGTTGTATTTAATGATGTTAGGATTTCTGTAAAAATGTACTGGGATGAGCTGGATTCTTTTAACTCTGATGCGATTACAAACGAGTAAATAGTGAAATTCGTCGGCTAATTCTCTGGAGCATGAGGAACATTTCTTATCATTGTATGGAACATTTGACCAGCGACCTGTCTAAATAGGAATTTTTGATTTGCAGAACGATACTTAAAATCGGTAAGTACAGATGCTTAGGTAATAATGTTAGGTAGTCCTTACAAGCGTGTTGATCTTTAAAAAGGGGGTAAAGCTTACCCTTATTAGATGCTTGCATTTTACTATGCCAATCCGAAAGGAACTGGTCAATTAATGTTTGCTTTACTAACAGGCGAATGTTGTTGCAAGATAGACTTGCTTGATTCAAAATATACCTATTTCCAGTTATATCAAAAATATTTCTAACATAACTAAACCATTTAAAATTGCGTGTGCTATTTAACATAATATTGTAGACAATTCTGGAATACTTATTAGAGTCATCTATAACTAGTTTATTCCAATATTTGATACTTTTTGTGCGAACTAAAATGTCAATCGGATATCTGCCCAACTCGCCATATGAAATATAAGCAGGGGTACTTTTGCGTTAATTAGTGATTTTACGTAGAAATTCTAGGTGTACCTTTTATATATCACTTGAGTTTTCTATACCCCATACTTCGCAAGAAAATGTCAGTATTGGTACTATCGTGTTGTCTAATAATAATTTTAATCGAAGATCTATTGGTAAATTCAGATTATAGATACGTCTGTAAAAAAGATGCATTGCTTATCTAGCTTGTGTGATTAGATGCATTCTAGCTTTATTAAATTTACCAGTTGGGCTAAAAACAACACCCAAATATCTATACTGATCAACAATATCTATATCAGTTCCATTTAACATAAATGACATATTCCGCGTACCGCGTTTGTTAGAACAAAAAATCACGGCCTTTGTTTTATCTGTATTAATTTTGAGTTTCCACATTTGACAGTACGTATTAAAATCGTTCAGGCATTTTTGAAATTCATCTGGGCTATCAGCTATTAAGACAGTATCGTCCGCAAAAAAGGAGAACGAAGATGCCAACTTTAATGTTTCAATAAGAATATTGCTCACTATAGACGCTGTGTCTTCTTCAACGACCTCAAGACAACCGGAAAATAACAAATTAGTTTCCCTTTGACGGGCCTCTAACAACTTTAGTCTCTGATCCGCGACTTCCTGTGCCGCACTATTTAAGTATGCATACGACTCAATGTTATCTATTCTACACTGCATAAGGTTCAATCGCAACATACCCTCCAACAGCACATTTAACTTTTCGTCCGTCGGCAACTGTTTCAAAACGTCTATATCCTGGTCTAAATAATCTAGAGGCGGGTTTGACACCACCCCACCCACTGAGCCGGTAGAATGGCGGCGAGCACGCTTATTTCTCTGTATTGGCTTATAATCATCGGATAACACAGAATATTTACCCGTAAATGCTGCAAATGCCATTTTGTGCACTTGTAGCCATGATAAACTGTTACTAATAAACTTCAAATACATTTTTTACGAATTTGGTTTGCCACGTCTACGAAAACACGTCCGACATGTTGGATACCCATAAATCTAAAACGAACTTCAAACATTGTGACAGTTATAATTCCTAATAGTGTAAAAATGACAGACACTAAGAAAATACAAAGCAACAGAAGTTTGCAACAAGTTTTTTTTATAGAAAGTTTACATAGATTGTTTATAAAAAAAAAAGAAAAACGTTGAAAATAAAAGTTTGCACATACATGTACTTATATGATTATGGGAGGTTACTCATGTATCAACACACATTGTTATGTTGACTCATAAGGTTTTGTTGGGATTTTATAGGCATCTTATCATTTCAACATGGTCTTACAAAAAGTGATATGACAAAATGACATATCTGACTTGACTAAAGTTGACAAAATATTGCAATTATTTGATTTTAATTTAAATTTGTCTTAACAATCATTCGGTCTACTGTTACTGATTTCTAAAACCCCGCACAGTTAAAAGTTTCGAATTAACTGAGCAAGCGACTAAAAAGACCTTTCTTAATAAAGTCACAGGTGATTTTTGCTTTCAAAACCGTTACCTTCAAGCGTAAAAATGAATTGATCGGACGGCTAAGATGCCTATAAAATTAAAATATTTCTTGGTATAATATTATTAAAATGTATCCAAGCAACGGACACTTGCCATTTATAAGACTGAAAACAGTCAGAACATTGATGTAACGTTATCGGTAATTTGTTTTTAGAATTATTGGATATATTTCAATATATCAAGAAAGTTTGAAATATCATTTATAAATTGTATTTCAAAATTTAAAATATTACTTATCAATTGCATTTCAACTATCTATTTGCCGCAAGTTACTTGTCCTTTTTAGCTCGACTATTCGAAGAATAAGTAGAGCTATCCTACTCACCACGGCGTCGGCGTCGGTGTTGGCGTCGGCGTCGGTGTCGGCGTCACACCCTGGTTAAGTTTTTCGTACCAGTCCACATTTTGACAAAGTCTTTTGAGATAAAGCTTTGAAACTTTCAACACTTGTTTACCATCACCATGTCCAGTTATAGGCAAGAGTACATAACTCTGTCAAGCATTTTGACTGAATTATGGCCCCTTTTGACTTAGAAATCTTGGTTAAGTTTTTCGTACCAGTTCATATTTTGACAGTCTTTTGAGATAAAGCTTTGAAACTTTCAACACTTGTTTACCATCACCATGTCCAGTTGTAGGCAAGAGTACATAACTCCATCAAGCATTTTGGTAGAATTATTGCCCCTTTTTGACTTAGAATTCTTGGTTAAGTTTTTCGTACCAGTCTACATTTTGACAAAGTCTTTTGAGATAAAGCTTTGAAACTTTCAACACTTGTTTACCATCACCAGGTCCAGTTGTAGGCAAAAGTACATAACTCCATCAAGAATTTTGGCTGAATTATGGCCCCTTCTGAGTTAGAAATCTTGGTTAAGTTTTTCGTACCAGTTTATATTTTGTGTAAAGTGTTTGACAAATGGCTTTGGAACTTTTATATCTTGTTCAGTATTATAGTCTCTATCAATAGGCAAGAGTACATAACTCTGTCATCTTTTTTGGCTGAATTATGGCCCTTTTGAACTTGGAAATTGGTTCTGTTTTGGTATATGTCCATGTTTTGTCAAGACTATAAAATTATTTTGACATATGGCTTTTAAACTTTAAACATTTGTTTATCATTATGATTTCCATCTGTAGGCAAGAGTACATAACTCTGACAACTATTTTGGCTGAATTATGGCCCTTTTTCCGACTTCGAAATTTTTGTCAAAACTATTTGAACTGTGGCTTTGAAACTTTTAACACTAGTATATCAACATGATTTCCATCTGTAGGCAAGTGTACATAACTCTGTCAACTATTTTGACTGAATTATGACCCTTTTTGGACTTGGAAGTTAGATAAATTTTTCATACAAGTCCATATTTTGCCTAACATATAACTTAATAACATATTTGCCATCATGGCCACACATTGCCATTTAGTGCAAGACTAATCGAATTTCACAAATACAGGAACATTTTTTGCTGAATCCATTTTTTTCTTTTGTCTGAAAATCTATGGAAATATTTTGACCCCATTCTCCAATCAATTCTTCGAATAGTCGAGCGCGCTGTCATCCGACAGTTCTTGTTTTATGATCCTATATGCATGAACATGATAAAATCAAAGCCTTGAGATGTCTGGTGGTTGCGGGTTTTGCTAGAGTTATTTTCATTTTAAATGCCAATCTATAAATATACATGTATAAGAAACAAATACTAATGTGCCTCATATCTAAGATAAACTCTGCCTGACCTTACATGAACAGCTGGAAGTCAGTGATGTAACCATGGGCTGGAATACCTAATCATTGACAGATCTTATATAATCTAAATGGCCAGTGTGAATGGATAGAGGATGAATAAGAACTGCTTGATCATGGATAATTCATCCGCATTGTTCATGAATGGGACTACTTTGTGTAGCACATGAACAAATTCCTTTGGATGTGATTTGGAATCAAATAAAGATGCTACATGATTGTCAGAAATACACTTAACTTTGGTAGCGGGATAAACCCGCAACCAAAAACTAATAAAAGTGAATAGATATTAGATATAAAATACATTTTGTTATAAATGTTGCAAATTTAGACAGCATTTTTGATGCTAATACAAATAATTTAACAAACGCAGCAGATGAAAAAAATGCAAAACATGATAAGACTTTGAATGACTTTCTTTTAAGTTTATATACCAGATTCGTTAAACGATGTTTTTCCTCTTGATAGAAACAGTTCGTCCAAAAAAGTCATTATGACAACACATAAATACTTCAAAAAGAAACAGCTGGTAAGTTATCAAACACTACTACACGGAACAGAAAAAATAGCACATATCGTTTAATTGAACGCTCTTTAATATATTTCCCCCTTAGAATGATAATTAGCAAGCAAACATATATATTTGTCTGCTGAAACATCAATAATATGTTTATATGTGAAACAATTTTTGCATGATAATGCAAGACATCATTAGTTTTAACTGAAGAAAGCTCGGTAAACTATTGCTTCTTGTGCAATAAGTATAAAATCATAGTGTTATCAAATTTTAAAACTGAATTGCTTTCGTTCAACAGAAAATGTTAGGTACTATCAAAATTTAAATGTAACACTATGAAGAATCGGTTAGAATTTCTGATTTTATGCTTAAAAAACTTAATAATAGTGTTTTACCATAAAGACAAATATAATGGTATTTACATGTGATACGCAACGAAGTTGATACAGATGTGATTCTATGAAGTTATATTACTATATCGTCATCATAAGCAAAGTTGTATCCTTGTAATTTCTGTTCCTGCAGTGATCTCTACCATACCGGACAAAGAAGTGGAATGTTTAAAATTAATTGCAATTTCAAATACCCATCAGCGGTAATAAAGTAAAGCCAAATTCCTCCACGAACAAATTAAGGAAAATAAAAATGCAAGAGCTGTTTGATATAAAGTATACGGAAGCGTCCTCGGGGGTTGCGATAATAATATTTATAAACGGTTGTATGGAAATTCTTCATGCAATAAATATTTATATTTGTGTTAGTTAAGTCATTGTATAGGATAAAACCGAAAAAAATAAAATCATTTTGCAGAACCTTGATTCATAAATAAAAGCCTTTATCAGATATTTGTAAAATTCGGAAGTTATGAGAGAAATCGTTTGGTCAAAGATTTGAGAAAAAGTCATTCAAAAGTGGACATCAGTACGATTTAAAGGATGTTTTATTTTAACTATTTCTACGCGGCGTATTCTAGAATAAAGCGGACGGAAAAATACTGGTAAATTGTAATCGTTCACTACTTCCTCCGAAATTTTGGTCATATAAACTTCTATAAAAGGACAATAGAGTGATGTCTTAAGCGAAATTATTATAGGCAACACATGATTTACCGATGTGGTCAAAATGGAGACTTTTTCTAAACAAACCAACTTTACATGTTATGTTTTCTTAGCTAGGTGCAATCGGTTAATTGCGTTGTATCTAATCGCCCACGAAATACATCAAATGATGAGACGTAATTTGTGACGCAATGCGTGACATTGTGTTTTTTTTTTTTACGAATGGTCTTCCAATAAGTAAGAAGGACAGAAGTAAGCGATAAAAGGTTTAATCTATATTGTCTAACCATGAAACGAAAACTTTATATGACGCTATTCATGCCCATAGCAAAAAAGCTTTATAACACGTATTAGAAAATGGTACAGTAGATAGTAACCGCTACTGACTGGATGGACAAGCACTAAAGGACGTCGTCCCTGACCGCTTAAAACGTTCAATGAACTGACCGGCATGGGCCGCTGGTAAACCATTAGAAAAATAGTTTATAGTTAATCTTTCATTTGTAAATGTCATCCGGCTACTGAAAAAAATCTCAGCTTGAGAAGGTTGAACCCAGAGCACATAAACAAGGAACAGAAGAAAATCTGCGTTAATGCCACTAAACAGTTCTGAAAAAAGAGCACAAATCTGAATCAGATATTTTCAATGTATTAAAGATAATAGGTAAGGGTAGATCTCTCGGAAGCAC
Organism: Mercenaria mercenaria; assembly: GCF_021730395.1. Classification (NCBI taxonomy): domain Eukaryota; kingdom Metazoa; phylum Mollusca; class Bivalvia; order Venerida; family Veneridae; genus Mercenaria; species Mercenaria mercenaria. The sequence goes on along the minus strand of NC_069377.1, from coordinate 406,169 downwards.
AGAGCACCAAAAATACAGCCCCAGAGCCACTCATTTACATAGTAGGCCCAACAAAAAGAAGCTGTAATGGAAAAATATTTCAGACGGGTTGCTTCAAACATCCAAGAAGTACATATTAATATAAGCTAAATATTAATGAAGGGGATTAAGTCTGTTCTAAAGAAATATGTATCAGTTGGGTTATTTTTAAAAACACTAACAATCCTTCAATCCTTGTCTGCTAAATAAATTATGGTATTTGGTATAAGCATCTACAAAACTAACGTCATATATTAAAACCTTAAATTTACCTGATTCTGTCTAACAAGAGTTCTACAATTGGCCTTTATCTTAATGGGTGCATTTACTTCAAGTTTCCTATGGTAATGCATTTTATGTAATTACATATGCAAATAGAATTCCAAACTCCTGTCTTGAACAGACTTACATATTTTTTATCGCGTAATTTTGATTTACCCTAGCAGTTTCAGGCAATATCGTAATTTGATTTTTATAGACATAAGCAAATTTTGATAAATATGCACATTAACCAAAACATAACGTTTTGTCTTAATTTTGCATGTTGAATAATGTAAGAAAATAACCAAAAACAGACTATTTCTGTCCATTGCTTTGGTAACTTCTACAGACGCACGTAGTGAGGTATGATGCGAGATATTAGAGAGTTTGAGATTTCAACTTTCGCCTTCCCCTTCAATGTCTCTTGCGAAGTTAACGTATGAAGTTGAAGTTCGATAAAAATTCCTTGAGATTTCAAACATTAGAATGAAAAAAAAATGTGAACAATGTAAAAACTCGTTAGTGTTGCTCCAAACATTTAGGTTTTATATAAAATTATGTCAGTATAGTCAGTATACAATGCACGATTGTAAATCATACATGAGAGGAAATAAAAATGATTATTACATACCTAAAATTATTTTCCACTGGGTTTCAGTGGACCGCGATCGTGCAATATTTTTCCATATCATGACGTTGAACGCTTTCATTTCGGAATAGTCCCAATCCGTGAGTCTAGTTACCTCCCCTGACGGTCCGTCCATTGCAGATCTCGTTTCTTTAGATTTTTGTTGCTATTGTGTGTTTGTTTAATTTGTAATTTATGCAACATTTTGTTTACTTTTACACTTTGATTAATCTGACCTATTAGATATTGGCACGTAGTAATTTATCAGACTGAAATGAAATTAAAGTTATAATTACGTCATGAGTTGGACTAATATATGACGTGGAATGTTTTCTTAACTTTGTAATGGAAATAATCGCGTGACGTCCATGGCATCCACGCCCACGTTGCGACAACAAGTTGACGTCATTTTCGCGGAAAATATTAATGCGCGTCAGTTTGATTTGTTTATTGCGTTTACGGAGATTTTTTTCCGTATTTTTTCCTGTCTTTCGTGACAGAACGATAATTTAGATATAAATTAATCATTTGATAGTGGATATGTAATAAAAAAGGTTATCAATTTTGTATGTAGATATATGCACTCATTCTTTCGCGGACAATATTGCGCGACTTTAGGAGAACCGCTGCAGAACTCGTGCATATATCCACATACATATAAAGTTAATAACCTATAATGATCATATCAACGTGATAATGACACTCTGTATGACTCTGTATAATGCCAAACTCTCTGACAGCACAATATGATTTTAATATACTATTTTATAAGTAAAACATCTGCGGATCCAGGAATTTTGGCTACAGGGACACCAACATTAAAGAGGGGGTCCCCCATTTCAGGGCGGGGGAAGGGGAGGGGGGTGTGGTGTAACACCGAGTTTCAAGACCGACTTTCTATGTAAAATGTAAGAATCAAAGGGGGAATTAACCCACAATGTCCCTCTGCCAGGCTCTGGTTCCGTGCATTTAAAGAATGGAGTTATCCCATATGGCTAACAGGAAACGTCTCTCCTCATGATATCATAGATCTGAAATTGTCTGATACTTCAGAAGAATTTCCGCCTTACTAGTACCATTTTATGTTTATAATGAAAACGCAATTGTCGTATTAAGTGTCCGACAGAAACAGATTGATTTTATTTGGATGTGAAAATAAAATGTTCCACCAAATGATATTCGCGCGTAATTATATAGTTTTCAAGTAAAATGACTGTCATGCCATGTGGGTCCATCCAGATTTCAGTCTTTGATGCCGAGTATGTGGACAGAGTAGATGTAAAAGGAATGAAGTTTCGACTTTCGTGATATCACATCTTCGGACGTTCAAAACTTCACTTCATACGACAAAAAGGCCCATCTGGTATAGTCGATACCGCCTGTGGACACAAATATGCCGTGGAAGTTAAAGTTTGAACAAAATCTCAAAGTTTCTCAAAATCAGTTGATAACTTCATACTTCCAAGTTCAATTCAATCTATTTAGTTAAAATCATTAGCCATACAAAACTTTATTATTCTTATACCTATTGATAGTGTTCCGCATCAAATTTAGTCTAATTATATATATGGATAATCAAATAACTTAATAAGCAGAAATCCTGAAACTAAGCTTTTTATTTCGCATAGTAATAAAGAGAAGTCTTAGGCTTACGTGATATTACATGGACAACTTTAGTAGCAAAGTGTGATATAAATAAAATACACGCATATCGGTGACGTTTTACCCAAAATATATATGAGAGACGTTGAAGGGAAGGCGAAGTTTGAAATCTCAAACTCTCTATTAATTAGGTGGACGGATAGCTCAGTGGTTTGCACACTGGCCTTCCAATCCTGAAGTCGGGGGATTCGATCCCCGGCAGCTACTCGGGAATTTTCAGAAACGCTTTTCAGTGTTTCCCACCCAACTAGAGGTTTACTGGTCAGGAACCCAAGTAATCCTTGCGTGTATCAGTGCTATACACTGGGCACGTTGAAGAACCAGGCTGTCTATTCGCAACGAGCTAGGCTAAGTTAGCCGGACAAGCCTGTATCTGATTTCTGATCTCTCTGTCGTGGGGGCTTTGTCTCACTCTGTCCCTCTGATCAGATCGCTCTGTGTCTGTACTAGTAGAGGATGAATTATGCGCCCTGTTTGGCTGCATTTGAATTATGTAAAGCGCCTTTGAACGTGAAATTGATCATGAAAAGGGCGCTATATAAATCTTGAATAATAATAATAATAATTAATTACGAAGCTATTTTTCAGATGAAATTCAAAATTGAACAGAGTATAATGGCATTCCATTTAGCTAATATGATACACACTAGAAATATAAAACTGATTTATTGATAAAACTTTTATATTTCTCACGCTAAGTATGGATTTTGTTTTATAAAAAAGGCATATGTACTGTAGGAACATCTTGGTCGCATGATCATACTATTAACATGTATTTTCTTTTTTTAGTTTTTTATTCGGGGCGCCGATAGAATTAATCAAAGTGTACCTGGTTAGAGAGCGTAATTATTGAAATCATTAATATAAGTACCCAGGTAATGTTTCTACAGCTTGTAAATGAGACATAAATGAGGAAAAAAGTTATTATTTGCCCTAATATAGTTCATACGTGTCACAATCATTGACTAATAAGCTTTTAGATATGGTTATTATCTTAAAAGTAACATAAAGATGATCTTCAGTTCAGGAATGATAATTGGACTTGTATGCCTGGAAGGAATTTGTAGCTAAATATGGACTATTAAGACTTGTATTATAGGAAAAAAGAAACATTTTAAATATTGACTGTCATGGCTTGTATAAAAGGAGAATGAAACGTTCGAATTAAGCAGACATGTGACGTAATTAATGTATTTGATTATTGAATATTCAATATATATATTGTACTAGTTCAGTTCGCAGACGAATGATCTGTATTACTTGATGAACACTTTTAAGATGAAAGCCACGAAATGGAAAGGACCTGTATAAACATGCCTCTGTCATGTTTTAAACATCACATTAATTTTTATAAATGTCAAGTTATTAAAACTTTTTAAAAATTCATTTAGAGAACATATTGACAGATCTAGAAGTGCAGCAAACAAGATATTGCCATGGATACATGTGTGGTCTTGAATGATGACGTAAGCTATTTGCCGCTTTTATTTTTATAGTTGATATGTGTACATTCTCTTCTACAGCTTATCACTTGAGCCATTTTTGATCAAACAGTTATAAATATCATAACAACGCAACCTATCAAACTCGCAATCTTTCGCCAATGGACAAGCCGTTTTTTTTTCGGGTCAATTTGTCAATGTACAAGACCATGTATTTCAGGACATACCCAGTTAATTCCGAAATGCCACAGTGCTGTTCTAATCTGTTTTTAAAAGTAATTGATATGCAGAGACTTATCTAGCCTCGATCTGGCATATCTGATACAGAACAGAGGATGAGATCTTTTGGGAATATGAAAAATGATTTCATTGTATGCCAGCAGAAAATCAGATTAGATAATGTCAATATGTGATAAAATGTATGATTATGTTCGTAACAAGATGCCTTATTAATGTTTTAATTCTGCATAATAAACCCTAGTAACTTACACCAACTGATATTTCTTTTTTTAAAGTCAAATATGATGCAGAGAACGTTAACAGGCTAACATTTTCTAAAACAAATATGGATTGTTTCAACTACGTTTTTATGTATACTGCTAAGTAAAGGAACTATCATAAGATACATCGTATTTGTCTAATGTACTGAAAGCACTAGAAGTAATCAGTGACAAATATGTACTTGTCACGCTCAAGTATTTTCTGCAGAAAAGAAGCAATATATGAATGACTTTCGATGATTTATATAACCTTAGCTGTTTGTATTATGGTATCAATGTGTTATTACTGTTTATGATGGTCTATTGTGGATCACATGTTTATTAGCAGCAAAAGTTAGAATAACATGAACGTTTTCAAATGACAAAAAACAGATATTCATAACAAATACAACTGTATCTCAATATCTTTAATTCCAAGGGACCGAGCGTTTCACTAAGATACCCGTAATTCGAAAACGATATTTTGTGCACATGTGGAAGGGCACTTTGAGATAACCGGAATTTTGAGATCAGCAAGTTTGAGATTTGTACAATTGTTACATTGTAAATCTGATACAAAGCAAGATATAAAGAGGCAAGTATGTGAAGAAAAAGATATAGAACAATCAAGTTTAAACAATATTTAAAATTATGAATTCAGTTAAGTACATATCTCATTATAGGTGCAGGTTTAAATGCATTTTTGATGTATAAAGCGATATTTAGATAACTCCTTTACATTCTCATTACTAATCGTATAACTATGCATTTCTTATAACTATTTCATGTGTAAAGGGGAATCCATTCAGACACATTCAGCTTAACGTACGTGTTTATTTATGTAAAAATCCAAAGCAGAGTCATTCGCTCTTATGTTTTTTATACCAGACCTATCTATCAGTGGAGTTTCCTGTTACTGAAAGGTGATTAGTTTCTTTCACAGATAATACGGGGCTATCACATATAGAATTATATGATTCTATACGTACAAGCTTATTCTTTGTCACTTCGCCGTTGTTGTATGAGAAATTGCAATATAACATTTGTGTATTTATCATTCCTCATGAGTTGAATTTCTTTTTCTGGCTCGTCCCTCTTATGTAATGGAATGCTGTCGGATGAAACAAGAGATCTTAAACCATAGTCAGCTTCGCTTGAATCCTCGAGGGAAATGTGTGGCATCTCATCGTTGTTACGTAAAGGTTTCTCGATTGCATTTATGTTTCTATAATACTGGAAAAGCCACTTGAAGCTTGTTCTTGAAAAAACGAACCGTATTTATTTCTGTTTTCTGTGATGTGTTTCTTACTATAAACAGTAAGCATATAGGAAACAAATCAACATAAACAATTGATTTCCCTCTGTCGGATATAACTATACATAGAGCATTTGGTGAGTGGCTTATCTATTTTTGTCAGGCTTTAATTACCTCTAATTAATTCTCTAAATTCTTCACCACATTTTTCGTTACTTTTTGTCTATTTTACAAGACTGAGTCATCATGTGTGGCTATTTTTTCTCGGAAACATTCTGGTTAATGGAAAGTTTTAAAGATTTTATCGCCTTATAGTTTTACAAATTAAAAGTCAGTGAAACCTTATGTGTGGTTTTTTTGTTTGTTTTTTTTGTTTGTTTGTTTTTTTAAATATTGAACAAACAAAACTTAATATTCGGTTTCAGAATGATTGAACAATTTTACAAGTAAGTATTTTGTGTTTGACAAAAATAAAATCATTTTAGTACTGTTATTTGAACTAATATCTCTTGATATGTGGCAAGTGGCCCTAGCAGTATCCCAGATAAGTCAGTTGAGAGATATTATCCATCTTGGAACTGAAACTCTGCCGATGTGTTTGCATTACACCAATACTCGTTTTAATTTGCTTATGATTAATGGAATGTTTTATCTTTTCTTACACTGTTATAACCCTGACGTAGGGATATTTGTAGACACAGAGATGTAGACATAAAAATATAATGTATCGTTATATATTTCATTAAAATGATATGGTGTTTACCTATTTTGTTGAAGTAAACATCACGATCATGATTAATCTATTGGGATTACTGTAAGATGACCTTTGTAACATTTCCATACAATGCTTGCTAATTTGTTTTATTTGGTAAATAATGCAATAATATAAATAATAATATAATATGTTTATAATATTTAATTGCAGCTTTGAAGAATTTAAAATGCAGTATTGCCTATGATAATTATAATATAAAATAAAATTGTTACAAAATTACTTGGCGAAGTCGTTTCAAGATAGATATATTTAATTCGTTTATCATATGTTCGTGTATCATAGTACTGTATCAGTCTGGATCAATTAAGCAAGAAGTAATTGAGGTTATCTATCTTAATTATAAAATTTTATTCTGTATATTTAGTCAAAGACGCATCTCGTTTACATTTGTACACTATTGTTATTTTTATCGATTTGAATCAACTTAGTTTTTCAATTTCATTGAACGAAGTGCTGTTGTTTAAATTGATACAACACATTTTATTTTAATGCTACTTGAAACAGATCGGTCAGCTACCTTCAGCAACAATGTTCTATTAACTGATTTAAATGCTAAACAGAGGCTAGTTGCACCCTTAACTTGTTCTCTAATATGGATAATACATAATGCATTTGCTGTTCAGATGTTCTGTTCTTACTCATTCTTTCTAATTGTGCAAGCTGAGAATTTAAAAAAAAATCTGGTCAGCAGGTAAGCTTTATATTTACTAGATGGTTCTGCTAGTACATAATATTCGTCTGTGAATCTCATTTCATGTATGGGGAAACACTGCACCGATAAAATTAACGGTATATGTGTTAGATCAGCGTTTTCAGCAGTAATCATATCGTCGGCAATAATTCATAACATTTTCATTTGTTTCTTTTTTAGAAGTTAACACAAACTGCATTACTCTGTCTGAATTTTAAATTTGTCAGGGTTTTTAATTTTCTTTGAAACTGAAGGCACTTTCACTAATATAGTATAGTATAGTTTATTTTACTCTAAGGTTTTGATGAAACAGTTGCCTCTATTTCTTTGTCTTGTATTTTGGTAGTGTCACCTCTCCCGCCCCCATTTTTATTTTGTTTTACTTGCAATCAAATTACATTTTGTCAAACGGATATGTGAAGCGCTCCGGCTGCTACATGTTCTATTACAGTTTATTTCTGGGTGGCGGGCCTCGCGCTGTGTGGTTCTGGTTGTGTTTGTTTTAGTAAAGGTTTCAATGAACTCTCTGCTTACTGTTCAGTAATTCGCTCAACATTCATTGTTCGAGAAAATAGAAGGGAATATACAGAAGTAGAAGAACAGATGTTGGAGTAATTTTTCTTCATTTTTAATAAGTGTTGGTTGATTTTGTCATTTCATTTATTTCTCTTCTTTTTTTACGCTTTCTGTTTATCACGAACTATTTATAATAGAATACAATACTGTAAATATAATGAAAATTAAACTAAAGCCTTCAAGTTGGATGACTCGACAATTTGTATCTATCAGTTTTAACACAGTTATATATTGATCTTATATTATTGTCGTACAAAATTCATTTCACTCCGCAATACCTCATATACATTGAGCACTTCAAATAGTAGGGGTATAATATAGTTTGTACAAGATTTGTACTTTATACAACAGGACAAAAGCGGATAAACGATATACATGTATACTAAAATCAAGTCAAAACTTGAACATCTTGCTGCAACTTTCCTTTTCTAAATCTTCAATTTCAGCTGGAAATATCCAGCGATACGGTTGTTTTTGCTTAGCACTAAGTAGTAAGTACTTAAATGCCGGTTATCTTTTGCACTTGAAGGTACTAAAATGTCCGTTTAGTGTTTGTTTCTTTTTAAACAAAATTATTTAAGACAACATTATAACTTTGATTATTTGGCGAAGAAGACCATTAACCGTTTCAAAGTGCATTTTAGTCATTTCAAATATTTAAGGCATCACTCTTTCCCGTAATTTGAAATAAAATAAGGTAAAGGTATTTCAGTTATTAACCATAGATCTTTCTTATGATTTTAATAATTAGATCTAAGTATATGATGAAAATGAAATTAAAAATGAGTGAGTGTTAAAAAGTGATAAATTATCATGGTATTTGCATCAATATTTTGCAAGAAGTTAAATGAAATTAAAAAGCAATGAAATAAAGTAGTTCTGTATTTTGTAGTCATTAACAGTAGCTTGTTACAATTTGTGTACATGCACCATGCAAATTGAAATTTATTTTAACAGAGTGCATTAAATGCAAAGTGCATGAAACACTATCTAGTCGCCGTTGATTGGCCACTCATTTGTGTGTACATACTCTATTCTGTCACTTCTAAGTAAAATAATTATGTATTATTTTTGTAACTGTAATGAGAAAACCTGTTATGTAAGCTATAGAAAAATCATTTAGAAGCTAGAAACCCAGCCAAGGTAAATAATGCAATTCCAGAAGAGACACAAAAATGATTACATAACAATGTATGCATAATTTCACGTCGGTGACTTATAAATCAGTTCCCAAAATATTTGCTTTGCTGCAGTATTTCTATCTGGACATGAAAAAATGTTCACACATTTTGGCAATCACAAAGTTCTGCCAATTCATTGCATTTCTAGTAGTTTACCCACAGGATTTCTCAAGACAAGAGATCCAGTAGGAAAACGCACGTTTAAAGAAACACGGTAGGGATGTATGTGTACATTCAGCAAGAGCACGGATAAGAGGTTGATATAGAGCTAGAAGTTCAGTGAAATCGAAGAATCTGCAGTGAACTATCTGAATGAAGAAACACTATTTAATAAACAGTGGTTGCAGAGAAAAAAGCTGAGAGACAAACCAAAAGCAGTTAAAACTTCATGACAGTTAAATAGAGAATATAAGGTTACTGTCTTATAAATTTAAATTTATTAAGTGAGTCGGAGAAAATATAAAAGTCGAGGCTCTACAGTAACCTAATGTTCTATTTATCCTACCTTCTGATCTAAAATCATTTAATTAAATTCAAAATTTACACCCAACTTGATCTGAGTCTGCCTTGCATAGAAATCTAAAACTAATACGCCGAACAATTATACAAATAGGTCCTTTAAATCAAAAACATTTATAAAATAAGAGCTGAAAAACAAAGGCTAACCTTGTTTAGCTTTGTGCCCGATCTCTCTGTTCTGCTGAACATTAATGAATAATGAATGGATAATTTTAATTTGCTACCAAGTGGAATTTTGTCCGAAGTTCAGTTGCATGCCGAATTACCTATCCTCACCAAGCAAACGATAGACGTGACTTATACACACGCCATAACGCTTGACAGAACAAATAGGCAACCCGTCTCCTCGTTTATTTTATTTAATAACACTCCCTTCCTGATGCAATATATTCCTAGATTGAAGCGCAGAAAGCTAAAATCCTGAACAAACGCTATACATGATTCACTTTCCGTTTCTCCAAGCGTTTCCTTTATAAAAACTTTTTGTAGTAATTGCAAATACGGTATGCATACACTATACATTTGTACCGTGGTCTCACATACCTAATAAAAGCGCATTTATAAAAATAATTGCATAAATATTTCTTTATGCAGTTATTCTCAAAAACAAGATGGCGCCGTTTTAAGAGAAAATCCAAAAAGTAGTCCGCCAAGCTTTATCAAATCACTGACCAGATAAAGCAAAATTTATCTGACCCCTTGATGTTTGCCTTTATTTTGCATGAAGGTAGGATAAATTCAGGTCATTATCCTTGAATACCTTGTGGCCAAGTAATAACGTACATCACAAACACTCTTCAAATTCAAATAGCGGTCATTATATAATGATGTATTTAAAAGACATTCAACGTCTTGAAGCGCCAAGGAGAACTGAACTTAAGACAGGCGACAATTTAAGGGTTTTGATAGCTATACCTATCACAATTTACTTCAAAATGCAGAGTTTTATACGTCAGAATTTTAAATAGAAAATACACCAATGCTTATGTTCCGCTGAAATGAATATTTGAGCATTCACAGTATAAATGTTAATAGCAATGTAGGTATAAGATTTTTCTGTTTACTTCACATTTAACAGTCATTTTGAAAAGACACATGTAGGAATACTACAACTTCGAAAGCAGTGGCAGTTTCAGCTTTCACGAAAAATCAATTTACGATATTTATTTAGTTTTTCATACTTGAATTCATTATAGTGACTTGCAAATATAGGTGTTTGTTTTGTAATGCACATTCCTTTGGACATATGTTTGTAAAGAATAGAAGTTTGAAGGCGTTCAAAGACACACTACCTATAAAATTTTATAGAGGATAGTCAGATTATATTAGATTTCAAAATCAAGACAGAAAAATATTGAGCAAAGTATGCTTGTATGTTCTTCCATAATTATAAGTATAGAATCAACAATAAGTTTTCTTCTTTTTTGATAGAAAAGTTCAGACTTCTTATTTCAGTTACATTTGCTCATATCACACAAACACCTACTTAGTTTATAGGACAACTCAAATAACTATGTCGTTTCTGCTAGATGTGCTGAGAACAATGTAAACCACGCAGAGCCGAAACAATTCTTTTTTGCATAAACCTTTAGTGTAAACTTTGATGATATAACCATTTTGTCAAAACATTTTCTTTGCAGTTGTAAATCTGGAACATGAATCTATGATGATTAAACCTCTATTAATCACAGATACTGGATTTAACAGATTGCCCTTAGGTATTTAAAGACAGGTTTTCCATGCATTGCTAACATCTTTATTGCCAAAATGTTTGCTGCAGACGAAAGAATAAGAGCTAATTACCACTCAGTAGACAAATTATTCCAAACTGCAACGTAATTTTATAACGATTTTTAATTGGAGAAACAAATTTATGCTTACTGATTGATAATTCAAATGCAGGCATATGCGTTTTTCTTACTTTTCCCTGTTTAATAAACTGAAGCTTGAAACACTATAAAAGCATGCGGCGGTTAAACAGTTTGATTCAATAAGATAATGAAAATGAACTGATTTGCTATTGCAATGCGTATTTAGATGACTTTTATTATTCACCTAGACAATTCTAAAATAAACACCTGTGAGATAAATAACTGGCATATTATAATGTCTTTCACATAGCGTATTCTTTTATCATTAGAAATTTCTTTTGTTATGATAAGATGAAACAAAAATGTATTCCATATTTCTTTAGACCTCAGTCAGATAGTTTTGTACACCTTTCGACGACGATTTCCTCCCTATAGTATTAGTAAACATCAAAATACAGTTGAAACTCGGTGTCTCGAACTCCGAGGGATCGAGCAATTTTACTTTGAGTTAACCGGAATTCGACTTAAAATAATATTGCATGCATGTGTTTCCGGGACTTGAAAAATCTTCGAGATAGACGTAATTTTGAGTTAAACGAGTTCGAGATTCCGAGTTTCAACAGAACATGAATACAGAATAAAGGAAGCTGTGAAATTGAAGTTTAATTAAACGCATGCTGTAGTATGGTGAGGTAAATTGTATTGCAAATTTTCTTTTCCAAATTTAAATATACCACACAAAATATATTTTAACCCAGCGGAAATAGCAACTTATATAATACAGCCAAAACCAAAATTTTGACCCACTTATAATTAGAAAAATCTTCAAAATGTGAAAGTTAAATAACAGTTCTTAACTTGAATTATTTAAAAGTCCAATATCTCCTGGTTGGTTCTGAAAAATTTCTACCACAACATTGATAGCGTTTAAACAATATCGAATGTTGATACATATGTCCATTTACTCTTGTTACGGAGGGTAGATTTTAGTGAACATCTATATTTTTAGACATAAAGAAATTAAACATTACCACAGTTACTTAATGAAAAGAAACTCTCTAATGCAACATGTTTGAAAAACACATCCGATACACAATCCAATCAATATGACATTATCTACCGTCAACACCGAGAGAGAGAGAAAAGATATATGACTAACAATTTTAAGCTGTATTCTTAAAACAAAAATTTGAAATTTTATATTTGTTATATTTATAAAATTGAACGTTGTATAGAAGAAAAGGATAGCCCTCTGTCAATTTAAAATGTCCTTAACACCACACAAAAAGTTGCGATATGTTATGTATAGCACAATGCTGGAATGGCGATTCTAAATACATACAACGTCGTTACGGAAGTGATAAAATTTACAACGAAATGAAAACATAAACCTAAAGATTTTTTTTTTCATCTGACTTGGAAACAGGGCTGTTATATTTCAATCTTCTCAGATCGTTCAGCACGACTTTTATGTCATGTTATTGGTACCGTCCATGAACAGGCTCAACCAAACCGAGCCTGCAACATTTTCGTTTTTGTCGTGTTAAGCGACCTGTGAAGTTTCCACTTTTCTCTATTCTATTTGAAACTTTATCAAATGTCTTACACCGTTGATTAAAACAACAAAACAAGTAGTCGACATATTACAGTACTTCCGGGCAGAGGTAAAGTATTAGAAACCTGTCACCTAACATAAATTCAAAAACAGCACATTTCGTTTAAGAAGCTTCCCTTGAAACAGTACATTTCCAACAGTTACCTCCATAAGACTAAACAGAAACTAAACTAACTTACCAAATATGGCATTTATACAAAATCTGTGCATACAGCTTGTAACGAAAGTGATAATACGTTACGGAAACTGTGTTACACACATAGTCAGGCCTATATTAAAACTGTTGTGTGTAACAGATTACTGAGCATAATATAAAATGTCAGGGTTCTTTAGAAACAGTTCAAACGATAAAGCCCTCTCCTTATGCAGGGTTTCTATCCTTCTACGATCACCGCCAAAGAACCTCGAACACCTCGCACATTTCTTGATTTTCCTGTCTTTTCTTAATAATCAATTACTATGTACGTGTCTGATTTCCGTTATCTTTTTTAGATCTTTGACGAACGGGAGTTTGCATTTGTTACTATTTTTCCCTGATTCAGTAAGGAAATTAATCAGAACATTATCTCGAGCAATGTCATCATACAACGCAGTGATCCAGCTGTCCCTTCTCGCACACAGATTTCTGTGATTTGTCAGCAACAGTCGAATTTCTTCGAAACTTTTCTGATATCAGTGCGTTTTTCTTCCATTCTCTGAACAATTCCAACTCACTTTATAGTGTTAATAAACGTTTCCTTACTGACATTTTCTGTCATTTAGTTTGTCACATCAATGTTTCGGACGTTCAACATTCGACAGTTTCTATTGGATAATAAAATCTGTAAAGATCCTTTGAAAGCAAAGAATGCAGTCAAGCAGAAAAATAGCAGACTCGGTTTGATTGAGTCTGTTCAAATCATTTTAAGTTATGTGTGCCTCTATATCTTCTCTGCACATGGAATAAAAATAGTCAAATTTTTCAAATAAAAAGGAATTTCAGAGAAACCTAATTACAAATAAGTCTAAGAATATCTTATTTCAACTACATAAAATAACAAAATTTCTATGTAACCTCCGTAACATAATATCTTCTTCGTAACAGAATAAAACAAGTGGTCGTCAAAAGCACAAGTTTTGAAAACAAAATATATATATAAAGTTTTAAGTATTACATCATGACAAGGACATTACTGGGACCGGAAGAAGTCCTATCGGGCGCAGTAACTAAACAAGGACAACATCAATTCAGTCAGACAAACTATCTCACCTCCGTAACAGTATTGTGGGGAAAAATCAAGTTCTGTATCACTTTTCTACGGAGAAAGTAGTCAGAAAAATATATATTTCTTGAATCTGAGTCAGCTTTGTCATGCTCTTTCGCCAAACTTTCATGTATGAAATTTGAATGTCGCACTGGAATTTACGAACACGTTATCTCTTCTGTAACGGACATGTTTGAAGAGGCATATTTATTGCAGCACTGTATGTTATGCATTGTTTCACGTTCAATTCAAATTGGAAAGGCAGAGAAAACACATACTAACACCGTAAAACCTAATCACATGCACATCATGTATTAGAATTATTCTTTTATATATATTTATAAACTTACTTCATTTACTTGAAATACTATTCCGTCAATAATTTTCAAATTACACTTAAACGTCTGTGCAGATTAGCCCCTGCCTCCTTCGAGTGGCACATGTGAAAAACTTTTTTGAGTTTTACGCATTTCAGTAGGCAGTTGAAAACCGCTAAGATGTTATGTTATGGAAGGGATAAGTTACGGAAGAGATAAAATCATTTGAATATTTGATAACCCTTCGATACCTTGATGGTGTGTACTGAAAACAACCCTTCATACTGATGCATTCAAGGTATATGATACAGACATAGAGGGAAAACACCATTGTGATCACAAATATTTGAAGAAGCCCCCGTTATGGAGGAGAAATTTTAAATCGCGACAAAATATAGATGAACTGGAAACAATTATATCAGAAATATTTACTCGTCAGAAAGTAACTAGGGAGTTATTTTAATAAAGAACAATCATTTGACGACAGTTTGTATCACTTTTGTCACATCTTTGCCTGTTTAAAAACAGTTTGTAAATACATTAGTTCATGTTACGGTAGGTGAGTCTGTTTTTGGTGACAGTAATATGTATGACCGTGATGAATGCATTCTGTGCTTATACCATTTGAAATGTCCTTCCGCAATTACATTGAACCTTCTTTCAAAATACTGCATGTAGGTTTGGTGCACAGATGTACTCTTCTGCTTTTAACAGAGTTATTATTTGGTTCAGTATACTTGGCGGTATAGTAGAAATGAGCATAATGCTTATATTTTACATCCTACTGCACATAGAAAGTAGAAAAATAGATCGACTGAAGGTAAATCATATACCATTGCTAATGTAAGACACTCTTTTCAATGTAATTTATTCATCATGTGCTTGTAATAGATGAACAAGAATACAGGCGACAAGGAATTTTCTAATGTGGGTAAAATTTTTGGTTTTGACTGAATAGTTATCTGATATAACTGTTTTAAATAACAATTCAACTCACATCAGGTGATAATGACTTTTTCCAATGTCACATCATGAAATTTTACTAAACATATACATTATGTTTCGAGTTTCTGAATCATGTTTGAGAGCGACAATGATACGGGTTCAAAAATTCATAAACAGCTTTATAAGGCTCGTTTCTTGGAAATTCTAGTTTGTGTTTTGTGCAGATCATTTGAATAAATATCTGTATCAATATTTAGGTAATTCAGGCCTTCCATAGTTATGATCCGGGATATTAGAACGAAAATTTCGTGAAAGCGCTTATATATGAGGATAAATGGGCATGCATTTGAGTACGCTCGAGGAATGGTACTGCTAGAAAAACTACTAGGATTTTGTGTAGTTTTGATTAACCACTATTCCCGTATTGTGATTTTAATTGTTCCTGTTTGTAGTCTATGTTCTTGAAAACGTTGAGCTATTCAGACCAAATTGATATTTAATGAGAAAAATGTCTGATTCAAGTACAAGTTGTATAATCACAAAAAGATCAATTTATTACAAAGTTTGATATCTATCTCACAGGGTAATAATTGTATAATAACAAAATCACAAGTGAGCTTTCATACGGAGGGCAGTACGATTGCAACTCCAATTCATATGTTAACTGAGGAAAACTCAGCTTTAAAAGAAGACAGATTGAAATGAAATGTACTCAGCTTAGTAATATCAAAACCGAAGGAGGCAATGGTCGTATTTAGTCTCAGACACATTACATGTTTAGTGCTCAGCCCTTTAACACTTTTTTTCACTACGAATAACTTTTTAATGTACTATGGCGTACTCTAAATGGTATGCCTTTTGGCGCTGCGGCTTCCACAATGTCACTGATTTCAAACATGTACGGTTCTATTGGTTCTAATTGTTATACCTTTAGATGAACATATTTATGTTTTACAATTTGTGCTTGTAATTGCTACTACGGTTGTAAGGGATTCATATAGCGGGGAGTAATCTTGTTAACATTGCTTTGTTAAACAGGAACATGGTAGCAATTAAAGAGTGGTGTTTCATGCCTGGAAACTAGTTTACATTATTAAGTAGTGTTTTCCAGGCCGTGCCAATCGTGTTTTTGTCTATTTGTTATTTTTATGTATTTATTATTGCATCAGTTTGTGTTTATGTGTTTAGTTGCGCGTGTGTATATATTGTATATAAAACTATTATCGTGCAGAGCACTGTTCGTTCGGGTGTTTCTGAGTTCGTTGAATAGGCAATACCTGTTGAACTTTCATCCAGATATATTTTCAAAAGTTTAAATTCAATTTAGATAGCATGAGTATGATAAACTACTATGAATTTGTCCAAAGGCTTACAATCCTAAAATGGTTGGTACAAGTACAAATTTATGTTATATTCCTTTTGACAGCATCAATGCAAGTGCTCGGCGATATATGACCATTTTGTGTCGATTCGCCGTAAAACACAACTCACTCACTCACTCAATGCAAGTGTATGACAAAAATTATTTTCGTTCGATGATGCTGATTGAAAATATTTCTTAATGGTTTAGTGTTGTTATATTTTCTGGTCCTCTGAGATATGGTGCTAGGAGGCGTGAGATGTTTTGCACATTTCATTACCTCTAATGAACAGACTCAATCAAACCTAGTCTGCTATTTTTCTGCTTGGTTGCATTATATGCTTCCAAAAAATCTTATTACAGATTTTATTAGTTTCAAAAAATAGTCATAAAAATTATTTTGAAAGAGAAATTTTTAAAAGCCTATCTTCTAGCGTTTATAACTGTAACATTTTAATTTGACATTTGAATGCGATAATTGAAATAATACCTAGATATTATTAATTGAACTGATATGTTCAGCTTATATGTAAATAAATTTCAATGTTTTTTTTTCTGTAATAACAACGCAACTGTGAAGAACATGAAAAAGAACCAAAATCTAAATGAAATGTATTGTGATTTATCGGTCTTTTATGCTATAGTGATAATACAAGATATACAGTGACTAACAAATAGTTCAAATATGGTTTTAGTTAATATTATACGTTTTATATAAATACAACAACATATTCCCATCAGATACTTGTATCTTGTCATCGGATGGATCGCTGCTTTAAAACAATGCAGAAGTCAAACTATGAGCTGCCGCTAAATGTGACGCACCATGACATTTTGGGTCCAAATTCGGCGTTACGTCATTTGAGAAAACATCGATTAAAGTTACGTCACAAAAAAAATGGTGGACGTTACCACGTGTTCGCGGCAATTAATGCATTTCTTGTTTTCAATAATACTCTACCTTGCCACAAGAAAAAAATGAAGTGACATTTATAAACATTTCCATGTTTTGCAATTCCGTTTCTTTAAAATTTTTAAATGATTGATAATTTATCGCCCTTTGAATCGACACGCCATTTGTAAACATGGAAGGTCGCGGAGAAAATGAAACTACCAAAAACAATTATTTGATGATTTATTTCGATTGTATAAAGAATGACAGTTAGCGAATCTCAAGGTAAGTAAGTATTCATGCGATATGTAGTGTTAAAAATATTATTTGAGTTCATATCGACAGTTTTGTCCGATATATTTTCCAAAAATAGCCCGGATTTGACACTAATGACAGATTCGAGGTAGATTTAGTGCAGTTCACATTTTATTTACAAGTGTCAATATATTGTAGACTATATTTTATTTACTGAATCTGCCATGAATTCAACTTTTTTTAAATCGGTTTTGACTCTTACTCAGTAGAATCTGTATGCAAGACAATTACAAGAAGACCTTGTGACTCTGGTGCCAGACAAAATTACAACAGTCAGTCAAAATGTTTAGTTACATATTAAAGTTAAAGCCCTGATCATTTTATAAATATATCCATGCCATGAAAGTGACTGATTAAGAATAGTTGAAACATATCTATTGTCAGCTTCAACCACTAATTTCTTACATGCAATGTCAAATCAGTCCATACATAATACTTCTACAAGGCATAAATATTGTTTTTACTTGGAAAGAGACAGTTTTTTCCAAAGCTTTTCATGTTAAATTTGCATACTGTTCACTTGGCCATTATTTCTGGATTCCTCACCATTTTGTACTGTTCTTGGCAAGTGACTAAAAATCACTTAGTAAAATAAATAAACTTTAGATACATTCTGTTTTGAAAGCCTTGCCAGGAATTCAAACCTATTACTCTTTTTATAGAAGTCTTTGTGCTAAATAAGTACTGAGCTAACTGCCCAGGGCATTTTTATCTCACATTTCAGCCTTTTTCAGTATTTTTTTTCATTTTACAGATCAACCACTGAGGATTGTTTGGCTTGATGCAATGACCTTAAACAGTGAAATGATGTTCCAGGAAGGTCTATACACAACAAGCTGGATTTTATGGGGGTTTGTAAATTTCTTCATACATTTTTACACTTACTATACTGCTATTCTAAGAAAGATAAAGACATTAAAGTAGCATAAACATAAATGATCTATTTCATTCATAACATTTTAAGAGAAATGATTTTGATTATAGACCCATTCAACAAATATGTGTAATATATTAAGAAGTGAATAAGTAATGACATACAATAATTGAATATATCATGTATGTATTTTTTCATATTTTCAAAATTATTTTTACAGTATTTGTGTTTACATTAAGTTTGATTGCATGAATTGTATGTCTAGTCTGTAGGAATCTTAGCTAGTTTATGTATTCTTGAAAAGCTACAGTCTTATATTCTGTAACCTTATACTAATCTTATTAAAATGAAGTTCTAATGTTGATGAATTTTTGTTTTGCAGAGATGAAAGAACTATGAATATGTAAATGGGAATGAAACAAAAGGAATTAATATGTTCTACTGATCATCCAGCTGAAATCATGCCTGTGGAATAGAGTGCATGTCACAAATACTGATATGAGCAAATAACTCCATATTGCACAAATAATGTCATGTTTCCTGCCCTCATGACCTGAAAAAGTTAAAAATTCTAGTTCAAATTACAAATGTGTTTCAAGAAAAAGTAAAACTTAGTCAACTGTGAGAAATATTGGGTAAAAGTAGTGTTTTGATGTCATGACAGCTGTGAAGTTGTTTGAGAAGCACTATCTTAATTGTTCTAACAATACAGAATTTAACATAAATTTTCCAAAACTGCATGCATGAAATACTAAGACATGTGTGTTGAATGAATCCTAGTTGTTTCAAAACTACAACATGTGTGACATTAAAGCACAACCTTTGGAGGAAACATTTTTACAATAAAAACTGCCTTGCCAGTGTGAGTGTAGGAAGGATTTTTCCTGAAATGGCAGAAAACTACCAATATAGCAGAAAATATTTGTTACTGGCTGAATATAGTATATTTTATTTCAAGAATTAATCATGTTAATCCATGGTTATAATTGTGTTAAAAGATATTTTTACATGACATGACCTTTGCAGAAATAGCTATTTTTTTGCAAAACATTGTGAGTAGCCATGGTAACACAAATTCGACTTAAATTTAGATTTGTTTGATTATGTAGACAGCATGTGTCTTCTTTCTATTCTGCTAATCAGACTATGTTCTGCAAGAAAATATCTTTTATGTGTAACCATCAACAAAACATGTCATAACACAAATCTGTCATAAAATGGCAGAGCTGTAATGCAGGTAGGCATATCAGGAAAATATGTAGTTCTGAAAGACAAGTTATATTTCATAAAATGATGTTTGTTTTTTATAAATGATCATAATTGACCATTTGTGGTGTAAAACAAATGTATACTGAACAGATGCTAAATGAATGTTCTGATTCTTTCTGGAAAATTTACAAAAAAAACCCCTACTATTTTAAGAAAATAGTGTATTGTTGCCATGGTAACATTAATTTAACTTTTAAATTATTTTTGATATCATCATATGTAAACAACATCTTTCTTGTTTATATGTTATATATGTTAAGCTGTATTATGTTAGTGAATATATTTTCATATGTAATAATTGCATCAACAAAGCACTATGTTATTACACAAGCCTGCCTTAAAATGGCAATGGTTGTAACTGAGAGAGGTGTATCTGAAAATTATATATTTCTCAAACCATATTACATTAATTTTCACGGAATGATGTCTACTCTCTTACTTTTAAATAAGAAAACAGACAGCTTTTGATGTAAATATATGGAAAAACACTTCCAATATTCAATTTATTACAAAGAAATTGCCAAAAATGTTAGTATTTTTGTAAGAAAATACCACATTGTTGCCATGGTAATGTTAGTATTTTTGTAAGAAAATACCACATCGTTGCCATGGTAATGATTCACTGATCAGTAATCTAAGTCTTTTGAAATTTTAGCAAACTCACAGTTGATAATAACAGTCTAATAATTATATTTTCTTGCCTGATATTCTTTCTTACTGTTTAATAGATAAAGTATCTATAATAATAAGATTAATGTCCTAGTTTTTGGGATGTTGTCTAATTTGATATCAAATAAATTCTGTATCTTGTTCAAAAGAATGTCATAAAACAGTTGTCTGTAAACTGTTAGCAAACTAGAAAAAGTTAATTGTGTATTTATTTCACATTCTATGTAATTTATTGCCAGATTCATCAAAAAACTGTTAAAAAAGAGGTTAAACAACAGTGTTGCTATAGAAACGATTTTTAGAACATAAATATTTTTATACTATATGAAAGAAAGAGACAAAAAGAAATACATTCCATTAATTGCATGTTGCTTTTGTTATTTTATCATGTTTTTTATCTTGATATTATTTAAATATGGTGTCATTATTAAGATATACTGCCTCAATTTTGATACAGTTAGACAAAAACATGGTGTCCGAAAAGTGGTAATATCTCCATGACAACAACTGATTTTTGTTGTCAAATTGAAGATTTTTACTTAGAACGGGTCAGTCTGTCAGATTAGCCCAAAACCCCATTTTTGACCAAAATTGCATTTGGACCCAATATCTCATGCTCTGTCACAAATGTGAATAAAAATGAGAAGTTTCTTTAGCGACTCAAGACAGGTGTTATTTTGCGTGATAGTTCTGAGTCAATATTTTATACGTACTTGAAGAGTTTGATTAGACTGAATAAATAATACAAACTGTGATTAAAGTGCTTATTGGTAAAATCGTCTAAAGCATCCTTTTGTATTATTTTATCACATGTTTCTCCGAAAATAAAAACGTAAAGAGAGAATATTTGGAAGCATTGAGCATAGTAAACATAATTATACATAACAAAGAAAGTCAACAGCAGATGCAAACTTTTGTAGTAGACTGGTTGCATCGATTATCCATCGACAAGGACATTTCAATTATATGAAGTATATTAAAATTATGGGAACTTTCGAAATTCGAATCATAAATTGCTTATCTAGAACATTTTTATCTCCTTAAGTATGAAATATTTCAAACTGTTCAATTCAGTTTTCTTTTTATTTTAGAATGTGAAAGATATAGGAAAAATTTCAATGATATTTTTTAAGACCGTGATTAAGATTTCCATAGGGTAGTATGTAAATAAAATACTTCAAAAGTGGCGTAGCCATGACAGGAATATGGAATATTTTATGCCATAGCATAGGGAACCTGGGTAGAACCAGCCAGCTGGATGGCTTCCTCACACCATATTCTACCAATAATTGAAGATATAAGATCAATTCAAAGGCGTATTGCTTTATCTGCAACAGAAATTTATGTAGGACACAATGCACTTGTTATATAGTTTTAATCAACTGCTTTACTGTGTAATTATACTACTTCGGGAATAAAGTAAAAATGTCCACGTCGTTCGAAGCACAACGTACACTATTTAAAGCATCCATATATTGCTTATATTTACAATCAGTTAAAAGTTTCGGGTATTTCAGTCGAACAGCCCTTTCCTGTTGGATCGTTGTCAATGGTTTAACTTCCATTCCTAACTATATGGAGATTTAAACAAAGTGATTTGATAATGATGTAATCAGAAGAGGGTAAAGAGAGCAAACAGTTCAGGAGAAAAACTGTCAGATTAAAAGGGAGTCAATTTGTCTGTAAGGTAAATCTTCATGGATTTCGTGCAAATCATCAATCAAGATACAAAAGTAACGTTTGAGAGATCATATGCATGTTGTCCTAATTATTAGTCTGTAAAGGCCAAGTCAAATGGCTGTATTTATGAATTTCTTATTCAAAACACACTCAATTTCCTGATACTTTATATTTCTTCGCAGCAACCTACAGAAATTGAAAAAATCAGACATCCAATGCACGTCAGAATGTGTTACATTTGTGTTTCTTTTACAACAATATACGTTCGATAAGTCAATCCTACTTTATTTTAAGAATACATAGTTAATTCGAGCAGAGTTTCACTGTGTTAAATAATGAAATTCGTTGATCTGAGAATGCAATATATTCAATGTAGAAAAGAAAGGTTGTTATATGTCTGCTCTTTCTTCTTAAATATTGTTTCTTGTGTTCTTTACCTATTGAATGCAAGGTCAGTCCTGCCAAAATCCATACTTGAAAGCTTATCAGCGTAAAAAGTTATTTCTGTAGTGTAGTAACAACAATATGACATTACTGTCGGTCACTCACACGGCGTCAAACATGTGATACACTTTTAGTATCAATTGCAGACTTTTTTATTTACTGCACTAAATATAACCGCAAATGTCTCTATTTCATTTATTATTCCCCAACGAACAACATTGACATATTTTATATACATGACAAATAGAGGAAATGAATAAACGTAATATGAATAATAACCAATTGGGCGATCTCTGAATGTGAAGATGAAACATACAAAATGATATGTTACTTATGTTTAAAGTAGTTTTGCAAATTACGCAATTTTATTTTCCCGAGATTTATCAAATTCCGAGGAAAAAGCCTTTTTATAAACTTTCTCGGTCAAATAATTAATTTGATTTTTATCGTAAAATAAACAGTGTCCGTATGAGTCTTTGACATTTCTGTTGCAAGTAATCTGTTAGAGTAAAAGATCAAATTCGTGTATTGATCTTCTGTACCAAAATGTCAACGTTCGCTCTGTTGTTAGTTTC
The DNA here is from genome assembly GCF_021730395.1 of Mercenaria mercenaria. Taxonomy (NCBI): domain Eukaryota; kingdom Metazoa; phylum Mollusca; class Bivalvia; order Venerida; family Veneridae; genus Mercenaria; species Mercenaria mercenaria. The sequence goes on along the minus strand of NC_069377.1, from coordinate 382,672 downwards.
TAGTAAATACGTGATGATATGATTAAGAGGTGCGTCCAAAAGATTCTGTTTTTTTAAATTCTATTGGCGTCATCTACACACTGCTTAATAATTTATTTAGCAAATAGCCTTTAAAACTGACTATCTTCTATAACTTTAACGTTTAGAATTTAAAGCTTGTCAGTTCTTGTATTTTTGGTCTAAAGAATAAAGAATTAAATTTTGCCTATTAAAGGAAAAAGTTTAGTCTATTAATATTAAACTATAAATTGTATTCACCATTTTGTTTACGTTGCCACGGAAACAAAATGTCTGCCATTTTTTGATAAAATATAGAGACGTTCATAACTTTCTCATTTTTAAATAAACATTCTTTCACAGCATTAAATGGTATCAAAAGACGTAACAGACCAAATGAACACAAGAAAAAAATAAAATTAAAATGCACAGTAGCTTGATTTTTGAGCTCTCTGGTTATTGTTTCTAACGAAAAGTACATAAATGATACATTTTACCAAGGGAAAATCGTACTGATTGGACATTAAAATATAATTCCAAATAACAAATGTATGATATTTGCCTCTTAGCCATTTAAATAGAGCGTAATAGTAATCATAGTTACTATGTAATAATATTATTTCATATTTACTTACATGCGCCTCATTTCCCCTGAAAAGGTTATCAAAATAATCTCTAGTTTCAAAAATTAAAAAATGTACTTCCGTTATTTAAATTTTATTTATATGTAGATTTCCGTTTTTAAGATGCAAAATATTTATTATATCTATTATTTTTATCAAACAATACTTGAAATAACTCAGAAGTGTCAAGGTTACAATTGAAAAAGGTTTCTTTCATGTCTTTAGATACTATTTCATCTTTATTTCTCAATATTTAACCAAGAAGTATTCTAATAAATCATGTTTATATCTCGTTCCTTGATATATGAGAAATTGTTAATGCTGAGCTAAATTGCATCCTTGAAACTCTTAGCAATCTGTCTGTGTGTTGTAATAACATTAAATAATCGGTTATCACGTAAACAAAAAATCCCTCAGTGTTAGTTAGGTGAACTACAATCATGTTTATCATTTTGTTCGTTTACGTGCAAGGTTGTTTGATTCCATGATAGGCACTTCTTAAAGCCCATTACACTATGTCTTCGGTACTGTTTCCTTTTGCCCTTATAAGTGTTTTCTTCTCTGTGTGTGCGTGTGTGTTTTTTGTTGTTTCTTTTTTTGTTTTTGCCTTCTTGCAAATGCATCGAGGGTATTCGTGCAAAAGTTTATGTTTTACTTAATATATATTTTTACACTATCATAAATTAATTGAACGTGTCGCGCAATTTATCACCATAACGTGTGTAAAGGATTCATTTGGCGGGGAAAACGTTTATCCGTGCAGTGCATAACAGTGATTAAGAGTTGGGGTTTGTATGTACTATCGGTTTAAAGAGGCACCACAAAATAACTGTATTCTTTTGTATTTCCATGATGGTAATTATACATAATTTACATGAAAAATATGAGATATACAAGAATTTAGTTTCAAAATTGACAGTGACATATATTAGGCCAAGACAATATGTTTCAAGTCTTGTAACAGCTCGTAAATCCATCTTTGTTTGTTCATTGATCGAATGCAGGCCGAAATACAATTGAATTAATGATCTTTTTTAATTTACTATTAAAAGTTGTTTGCAGGGGCTCATCATTAAATCGATTTATAATTATGTTGTCAAAACATGTTTGTAAATCTGGAACATGAAAGGAATAATTAATATAAGACAATAAATCACACATACTTGATAGAACAGATACATGTAGGTATCTCAACCTCAAGGTTTTCATACAATGCCGACATCGTTATTGTTAAAAGGCGCACCGCTGAATGAAAAAGAATAACAATGTTTTTTTTCCACACTGTAGATGATTTATTCCAATTGCATCGTTGTATTAATTGAAAAAGCACATTTATTTGTACTAATATATATGACACATACATTCTTGGTAGTTCTCTTACATGTGAAACAATACAGCTTACACATTTCGTAGACATTAGTTATTATATATTTTTGAAGAAAGCTATGGTTTCAAATTTTGACAAAGTTCAGTAAGTGGATGCAATGAAACAAGTGCACTATTTAATAATGTAAGAAATAAAGAAATGAAACAGTATAGATTGGAGAGGTTTGAACGAAATGAAATAATTTAATATAAATACAAGTTTTAAGGACTTTCAAGGTAAAATAACCGTTTGTTAGTTTCATTTTGACGTTTGGGTTTGTTATAACACCACATTGACGACAGTCTTTTTGAAATCCATAGTAAAGAAAAATTGACAAGTCATTATGGCCGTTATTATTTCTGATCCTTCGGCATCATAGAGAACATGTAATGTATAACAGTTCCTCTTTAGCCAGTGAAAAATGGCATGAGGAGGATATTTCTATATCATTTTCTTTTGAATTTGTATCATGCAGAAATATCATTACCTATTGTCTGCCATAAGATTGATTTCAATAGCTGTTATAGGAATGTATTTATTTATGTCTGCATAAAGTATTTCCTTATAAAGTATTCAATTTGAACTCGCAAATGTGTTACCAGTAGTAAATGTCTATTCATATGCAACGTTTTTGTTTGGGTAAGCCAATTAAGTGACATAATCAGGCAACATTATTATGAAGAAAGGGTCTTTATAACAAATCAAATCACATTTATAGATAAGTATATAAACTGTTGACACATGTTGCATCGACAGATTGCAATAGTACAAAAACATCTCATATTCAGTTAGAAGAAAATATTATTTAAGAATGCTCTCTCCTTTATTTAGATTATATGTCTGAAACAATTTGAAATAGAATTATGGATAGCAAATTTTATATAGTACTTCAGTGTTATTTTCTTGATGACGGAAAACAAATGATAGAGTAAAAACATGCATAAAAAGACAGATATTATCACATTTTGTTAGATATGCTGTCTTCAATGTTATTACGTTGAATGTAATATTGCATGTTATATAGAGATTTGTTTTCAGTTTCACCTCTTGATATCTTATAATTTGAAACTGCTCTTTACCTATCAGAGAAAGTGTAGTTTTTTTATAATTACGATGTTGAGAGATATTTGTAGACCAATTTAACAGGTGTACTGCATTATTAACAAGTTTTATCTCAACTGAAATCCTCATGATATCTCTGAAGAAAGATAGAAACATCCCAACTGTTCCTATGATATTTTGTTAAAGATAGGTTTGCTCTTCAATCCAATGACTATTCTCTGATTTAAAGAATAATAAATTGATTGAATGTGAATAGCAGATTGATAAGTCCGTTCTTTGTTTCGTAATAGTTACAGTATTATTTAATTTTCTTTATATGTATCTACTATCGTTCCAAGGCGATATCTCTATTTATAAATTGCATTTTGTCCTTACAGTCTTATATGATTTTTTATTTATGTAGTTTAAATTTTGATGATGTTACATTCTCTCCCTCATAAATTGCTTTCATTATAAATGCAATGTGTTTTAGTATTATTGCATGGTGCTGCGCTCAGTATGATTGATAAGTATGATTTCTTATATATTAGTAAACCTTTCCTACTAAGGTATTAAGCCGTAACGTAAAACATTTTGTTAATGGTGCATGCCGCTGCTTAAAACGCTAACCGTTAGCTACTCGTATTAGACAGCAAATGTGTAGCTGTTTAAAGAGTTGTTCCCTTTACACAGATGGTTTCTAGCGGTATCCTTTGGAAAACTATGAAAAGGGTATGTATGTGCATGCGGGATTCATTCACTGCAAATACTGAAACATTTCATTTCGAAATGGGACTATTGGCTTTTAGACCATACTTGGTGGTTCTATACAGAGGTTGTCCTTAGCGCGTATCTGCCGAAAATAAAAATTGGAAGGTGAATTACTTTCGAGATGTTACTCTAAAAATTTTGCCCTACAAATATATACAATGTAGCTGTCAATCAAGTAATTCCAATAATGGTTCAACGAGAGCTTTTTTAAATGAAATTAATTACTTATTGTCTTTTTATTAAAAATACCATGTAATAAAAGGTTAAGATATAAAACTCTTATGGTATCATATATATCATGACCTTGATTCAAATTTCGGGTATTCCACAACAGATATTATTGTTTGTCACAGACTTCGAGAAATATCTCTTATGGCGCCTCAGCTAAGATATGCATGTAAATGATAATGACTCGCATGCTGCCTATTACTATTGTAACTATGTATTTAATGCGGCTGGATCTTTTAAGCAGTTTCTCTTTGTAGATTTTGTAAATTCTTTACGTTGTATGGTTGTATTTGTTCATAGGGATTCTACTCATACTTAAATTTGACTAGTATTGTAACTTAACATTTCATACACAATTGGTGGCTCGATGAATTTCTATAATGACGAGTAAAGTAATGGGAATTACGTTTTGTCACTTGTAGGTAAATAATGGATCTTCCATTACGTTACGCCAGAAATTTCGTCCTTGTACTGCATGAAGCTTATACAGAGCAATTTAAATGAATGGAAATGAATGTCTAGAGGTATTGAACAGTATTACTATGTTGTTATTACGACCTTATGTCATAAGGTTAGTATTATCAAAATCTGTAACGCAGACTGACCCAGTGTAATACTATCCAAACTAGAAACGCCATTGAAACAAAAATATGACTTGTTCTGCAATGCATTGATAGATGTTTTGAAACTTAAGTTCAATATAGTATGCATATATACACCTATACTTTTGGACATGGACCTGTTATACTTTCTGCCTGCATATATACACCTAAACTTTTGGACATAGAATTGTTATACTTTCTGCCTGCATGTATACACCTAAACTTTTGGACATGGAACTTATACTTTCTGCCTGCATATTAGAATGGCCCCCGTCCCTATGTTTGTTCTTATTTACATATTTATGTTTATTCATTAAGAGGGAAGTAACTCCAGCAGGTTGTTTCTACATTGACATTTTTTATTGCCCCTGGCTCCGAACATAGGGACTGGTGAAAGTTGGCTTACAGTTTCTCACAAATTTGTGAGACAAATTCCCATTAATTTCTTTTAGTGATAATCAGCTGCTATCTCTGTGACATGTTATCTAAGGGTTTCATGTGCTAGCCACTATTTAATGAGCCGAAGCTAATTTACCGGTTTATGGCCTGCCCTCAGCTTGTAATGGCTTATCAGGTAACAGGAAATCAATGTGCTTTCATACAAAAGGGATGCATATTTAACAGAGGATTTGTCTTCTATTTTCAAAAATTAGATCATTATAAACTACACCTTTAATAGAGAAATGGGTGAAGCTATACTTAAAGGTCTAAAAAATTAAAAATAATTATGAACAAATAAGACCAAACCAAGAGCATGTTGTAAAAGGGTATTTAAAAGGAAATGATGTTTTATTCTGGCAGTGGCAAAAGCTTAACTTTTGAAATTCCCCCATTGGCATTTCATTTTTTCCATAATGACAGCACATATTAATACCCATGTACAATTACTGTTGTGTCACCTCTTGTGGCTCTTGTGAAATTAAAAAAGGAGGTGTAAAGGCAGTGTATTTACAGGATATATACAAAGGAAAAAATGAAGTAATATATATATAACAGTTACATAAATGCAAAGCTGATATAATATTTGCTAGTCCAGAGTCACTGATCTGTCAAACAGGGCCCTTAAAGCAATGTTCAGGGATGAAGCACACTTCACAAAGAAGTTTAAATGAAATTATTTATATCATTTTGTCACAAAGTTTAGCTGAATTGAATAAGTACATACACAAAACTAACATTTATTGCTATTACTCTCTTATAAACTTAAAATTCATATAAAGACAGTTTTGTGTAAGTCCTATCTCTATTAAAAGACACAAAACGATCGCCAAATTTCTCGTATATTCTGTTTTATGTAAGCATATTTAGTGTAGTTCAACTGCCCCGGCGAAATGGAATTCATGAAATCATGAATTTTTCATCACCATTATGAATTATTCATGAACTGTTCTGGACCACTTCTTAATCTGACTTCATGAAATTTTATGCATGAAGTGTCATTTGATCTACTTCATAAAGATACATGTATCAAGCATTATTGACAGATTCATGAAATCCTTGAAATATTCATGAACTTGTTTAAGAATGAATCAAGATTTTTTCACGAATGTCAAAATACCTATAGAATTCAAGAAAAATTCTTGAAAAAAAATGATGAACATTTTATGAGCAGTTTAAGAATATTAAATTCTTAAAACATTCTTGATTAGTTCTTAAGAACAAGTCATCTATGATTCATTGAAAGTGCTAAATTTCAAAACTTTTTTCTAGTTCAGTACCAGTTCTTGAACTCAATTAGGAGTTTCTGAACTGTTCATTCATTAAACATAAAACTTACGTTTTCCTTTTACAATAAATGAATAAGTTCATGAACAGTTCATGAATGTTCATGAACATTAAATTCAAAATGTCACATGAACAGTTTTGTTGCATGCTGGGAAATATTTTGCACGTGATTCAGCAATTTTTGAGAAGTTTGTGCAGCAAATGAGAAGGAAATATTTATCATACTACAGTAAGGAATGGTTTAAAAGGAACATTAGTATACTGAATATCAAATAAGTAATTATGTTGTTGTCATAAATTGTTCATTTTAAAAAATATAAAATCCTTTTAAAATGTCACATGTTTTCACGACCCTGAAACAAAGCTAGTATCTAATCTGAATGCCAGTCTTGAGATTAAAGTAAATTATACATTTTTGTATTTTATACAGCAATAATTATTGCTTACTTCTTATTATGCTCCCAATCCCACTCTAGTTTACTGTTTGATTCAACATGTCATTTGTTGAGGGTGGAAAATGTCATTGTCTCAGTGACTCAGCAGAGACTAAAACAATCTCTAGCCACTAACTGAACAACTCTTAAACTAACCTACAGGAATTTTTCTTGTATCAAGCTATACTGATATTGTTTAAAGAATTCCATTACATGCAGATCTCTCAGGTTTCATAGTGCTACACTCCTACCAGGTTACCTTGACAAGTCCATGAAACTTGTTTTTGTTTTTTTTACAAAAATTGTTCATGAATAAATATTCATAAAAGTCAAAATTTATGTTTCATGAATTTCAATACATTATCTCGGCTCTTAATAACAAGTGCATGGACACTACTTAATTGGTACAGGTATTATTTAGTAACTGAAAATATGATTACTGTATCATTTTAGGCAAAGAAGTCCTTTTATAATGTTTTGTATTGTTCATGAAATATTCAAGAAAAGCACAAAATGTCTTCATGAAGTTATCAGAATATTTATTCTTGAAGTGGTCATGGAAAAAACATGAAGTGCAAGTGAGACATTGAAATAAAGAACAAAATAATGCATGAATTCTTCATGAAGTATTTTTTTCAGGAATATTTTCATGAATTCTTCATGAATATTAATAAATACAAACATCATGAATTCTTCATGAACACAGGCTATGTCTAATTTCATGCATTTTTAATGCTTTAACGACTTCATGAATCTGTTTTCATGAGCTGCTGATGCATTTGTATCATTTGCACTTCATGAAGTCTCCTCATGAAGAAGTCATGAATGCTTCATGAGTACTTCATGAAGTATGAATAAACATTTGACAGGGGTGGTTACAAAAGGCATCCATGAGCATAATACAGATTTTGTTCTTTTAAATTGGACTCCAATCAAATGAAAATAAAAGTCTTTTCCAAAAGAAAATCAGAAAAATGCGTTTTCTGAAAATTTGCAAGAATTAACTTCCAAGTGTTTCATAAACATGTATGTGTATCATACAATGATAATACATAATGACAAATCAGAGTGAACTCATTATAAATATTATAAATAAAGATATAAATGAATGAAAAAGTCAGAAATGTAGAGCAACATAACAAACTACATGACGGAGAATCACATAAAATGTCACCCCTATTTAACATACAAGTAATGAATTTATACACGGAGGTTGTGCCACGTGTCGAAGACAGACCCTTCCCACCAAAAAGTAGTTTTACTAAATGACATTGGACATTTTGTGCTCGACTATTCAAAGAATAGTCTAACTATTCTACTCACCCTGGCGTCGGCGTCACACCTTGGTTAAAGTTTTGCATGCAAATACGTACAGCTATCATTTAAAGGCATATAACTTTGAAACTTTTTTTCTCTTTTTCTACGTTAATCACCAACCTCACTGGGTCAAGTTCCATAACTCTGGCATGTATTTTAAGCAAATTATGTCCCCTTTTGGACTTAGAAAATCCTGGTTAAAGTTTTACAAGTTACTATCTCCAAAACTAATGCAAATATTGAATTGAAACTTTACCTGTGTCGTCGGGGTTATAAAACTAGTTGATAGTATCAAGTCTCATAACTCTGACCTGCATTTTGGCCAAATTATGCCCCCTTTTAAAAGAACCTGGTTAAAGTTTTGCGTGCAAGTACATACAGCAATTACTAAAAGGCATATAGCTTTTAAACTTTTTTTTCTTTTTCTAGATCAAATACCAACCTCACTGGGTCAAGTCCCTTAACCTGACATGTATTTTGGGCAAACTATTCCCCCTTTTGGACTGAGAAAATCCTGGTTAACGTTTTACATGCAAGCTACTATCTCAAAAACTAATGCAGATATTGAATTGAAACTTCACATGTGTCTTCGGGGTTATAAAATTAGCTGATAGCATCAAGTTCCATAGCTCTGACCTGCATTTTAGCCAAATTATGCCTCCTTTTGGACTTAGAAAATCCTGGTTAAAGTTTTGCATACAAGTACATACAGCTATTACATAAAGGCATATATGTTTAAAACTTATTTTTTATTTTTCTAGATCATTAACAAACCTCACTGGGTCAAGTCCCATAACTCAAATTATGCCCCCCTTTAGATTTAGAAAAGTCTGGTTAAAGTTTTGCGTGCAAAATACTATCTGCAGAATAAATGCAGATATTAAATTGAAACTTCACATGTGCCTTCCGGGTTATAAAAATAGTTCATTGTATCACGTCCCATAACTTTGACATGCATTTTGGTCAAATTATGTCCCTTTTGAACATAAATTTTCTGGTTAAAGTTTTGCATGCAAGTTACTATCTGCAGAATAACTGCAGATATTAAATTGAAACTTCACATGTGCCTTCCGGGTTATAAAACTAGTTCATTGTATCAATCCCATAACTTTGACATGCAGTTTGGTCATGTCCCGTTTTTGAACATAAAACGTCTGGTTAAAGTTTTGCATGCAAGTAAATATCTCCAAAACTGATGCAGATACAGGATTGAAACTCTAAATATATTTTAACATTTAGGGTAACATTTTCCTGCTTCTGGGACAATACTTTGAATAGCCGAGCATTGGCTGTCTTACGGGCAGCTCTTGCTATTTCAGTTATTTGTTTATTTAAATATTTTCACAATTTTCCAATGTATGCCCCATATAAATGTACATTTAAAAAAAAAAACTATAGGATATGCAACGTGCAAGTCATACGTAGTCGAGTCATTAGCACAATTTCTACAGCAAATTTCGCTGTACTCATCTTCCGAAATAGCAATACCCAAACTCGCTCAATTATGTACCACAAGTCTGTTTTTTCCTTGACCATGAAACAAGTGCTGTCTTTCTTTTCCGTTTTCTTTCATTTCTGCACATAGAATACATTTGAATTTGTTTTGATATAAAGGGTTAATTTTACCATAACACTTTCTTTAGGTGGAGATTCCCAAATTAACAATTAATAAAACCTTAAATTTATAAAAAAGATCCTGAGTTTATGTTAATTCCAACTAATTATCCACATATAATATTTTCACACTTACATTTACTACTAAACTGTTGAATCAGGAAGGGGCTCAATATTATACTTTTCCAGAAAATAACAACATCTTGGATGTTTTCTCAAATGACCCTTATCAAATTGGTAAGGAGAACTTGTCATTAGGTAGGATAGTTAACTGCCTTACAATTGATAGGGTTCTCAGTAGTTAACAGTTTACAGGGGTAATCAAGGCTTACATTTGCCAACTTTCACCAGGCTGTATGGTTCAGCCATCAGATAAAATGTGCTATTTTAGAGGCTTAAGATTTTCTTATTTTGCTTGCAGTATTTATATAAAAAAATAACCATGCAGCCAGGGAGCCAGGCTACCTGCATATATACACCTAAACTCATTGGACATGGAACTGTTTTACTTTCTGCCTGCATATATACACCTTTACTTTTGGACATGGAACTGATATACTTTCTGCCCGCATATATACACCTAAACGCATACGACATGGAACTGTTTTACTTTCTGCCTGCATATATACACCTAAACGTTTGGACATGGAACTGATATACTTTCTGCCTGAATATATACACCTGAACTCATTGGACATGGAACTGTTTTACTTTCTGCATGCATATATACACCTAAACGTTTGGACATGGAACTGATATACTTTCTGCCGCAATATACACCTAACCATAGACATGGAACTGTTTTACTTTCTGCCTGCATATATACACCTAAAACTTTGGACATGGAACTGATATACTTTCTGCCTGATATATACACCTGAACGTTTGGACATGGAAACTGTTTTACTTTCTGCATGCATATATACACCTATACTTTTGGACATAGGAACTTTTTACTGTCTGCCTGCATATATACACCTAACCGTTTGGACATGGAACTGTTTTACTTTCTGCCTGCATATATACACCTATACTTTTGGACATGGAACTGTTTTACTTTCTGCCTGCATATATACACCTATACTTTTGGACATGGAACTGTTAAAATTTCTGCCTGCATATATACACCTATACTTTTGGACATGGAACTGTTATACTTTCTGCCTGCATATATACACCTATACTTTTTGACATGGAACTGTTTTACTTTCTGCCTGCATATATACACCTATTCTTTTGGACATGGAACTGTTATACTTTCTGCCTGCATATATACACCTAAACTCATTGGACATGGAACTGTTATACTTTCTGCCTGCATATATACACCTAAACGTTTGGTCATGGAACTGTTACACCTTCTGCCTGCATATATACACCTAACTCATTGGACATGGAACTGTTATACTTTCTGCCTGCATATATACACCTATCTTTGGACATGGAACTGTTATACTTTCTGCCTGCATATATACACCTAAACTCATTGGACATGGAACTGTTATACTTTCTGCCTGCATATATACACCTAAACGTTTGGTCATGGAACTGTTACACCTTCTGCCTGCATATATATACACCTAAACTCATTGGACATGGAACTGTTATACTTTCTGCCTGCATATATACACCTAAACTCATTGGACATGGAACTGTTTTATTTTCTGCCTGCATATATACACCTATACTTTTGGACATGGAACTGTTATACTTTCTGCCCGCATATATACACCTATACTTTTGGACATGGAACTGTTTTATTTTCTGCATGCATGTATACACCTAAACTTTTGGACATGGAACTGTTATACTTTCTGCCTGCATATATACACTAAAACTCATTGTACATGGAATTGTTATACATTCTGCCTGCATATATACACCTAAACTCATTGGACATGAAACTGTTTTACTTTCTGCCTGCATATATACACCTATACTTTTGGACATGGAACTGTTATACTTTCTGCCTGCATATATACACCTAAACTCATTGGACATGGAACTGTTTTATTTTCTGCCTGCATATATACACCTATACTTTTGGACATGGAACTGTTATACTTTCTGCCTGCATATATACACCTAAACGTTTGGACATGGAACTGTTATACTTTCTGCCTGCATATATACACCTAAACTTTTGGACATGGAACTGTTATACTTTCTGCCTGCATATATACACTAAAACTCATTGGACATGGAACTGTTATACATTCTGCCTGCATATATACACCTAAACTCATTGGACATGAAACTGTTTTACTTTCTGCCTGCATATATACACCTATACTTTTGGACATGGAACTGTTATACTTTCTGCCTGCATATATACACCTATACTTTTGGACATGGAACTGTTATACTTTCTGCCTGCATATATACACCTATACTTTTGGACATGGAACTGTTATACTTTCTGCCTGCATATATACACCTAATACTTTTGGACATGGAACTGTTATACTTTCTGCCTGCATATATACACAAATATACATTTTGATGAAGTTCGCGCATATATACACCTAAACTTTGGACATGGAACTGTTTTACTTTCTGCCTGCATATATAACCTATACTTTTGGACATGGAACTGTTATACTTTCTGCCTGCATATATACACCTATACTTTTGGACATGGAACTGTTATACTTTCTGCCTGCATATATACACCTATACTTTTGGACATGGAACTGTTATACTTTCTGCCTGCATATATATACACCTAATCTTTTGGACATGGAACTGTTATACTTTCTGCCTGCATATATACACCTATACTTTTGGACATGGAAGTGCGCGCATATATACACCTAAACTTTTGGACATGGAACTGTTTTACTTTCTGCCTGCATATATACACCTATACCCTTGGACACGGAACTGTTTTACTTTCTGCCTGCATATATGCACCTAAACTCATTGAACATGGAACTGTTATACTTTCTGCCTGCATATATACAACTATTCTTTTGGACATGGAACTGTTATACTTTCTGACTGCATATATACACCTATACTTTTGGACATGGAACTGTTAAAATTTCTGCTCCTTTCGTATCACGGAGAACATTCAATTTTGTTATAAAAGAATTCTCTTTATAAATTATAAAAGAATTGGTCGGTGCTGGTGGGGACTGATAACCGTTACAATTTCATTACCCATCATGAACACTCAAACCAAGTCTGCTATTATTTTGCTAGGTTGCGTTCCATACTTCTGAAGTATCTCGTGGAATTTACTAAATAAAATTCAAAGCCAAGACTACTTTGCAAAAGTATATACTCTAGTCGCTTATATTTTGCGATATGATCGTGTTTGGTAAGTACTGTCGAAATACATGTAAACATATTTTAGACAGATTTCATAGTGCACTTTGAAAGTTACTTGATGGCGTTTCAAGATTTTGGAATTTAGGTGGTTAAATGATGTTTCTGATTTATCATCTTACACTTACACAAACAACAAAATACTTTATATAATTTTCAATTTGCATTTTGACAGTTTAAGACAGATTGTTTGATATAAGAGACCATTAGAGGGATGAAAAAAAAACAAACAATGAACTTAAACATGATACGTGCATCAGTGTGATCATTAAGTATGTTATAGAAATTTCTCGATAATTACTTCTTAAATTTAATGGTCACTTTAAGTTAGAATCCTAAACCATCTTGAAGACAGCTACACATTAGTAATCGGTTGAGCTAGGGCCGAAGAGTTAATAAAAATGAAGAACAATAGCAATTGGGTCACGATGGCCCTATATAGCTCATAAGCGTTTCACAGGTCAGCGATCCGCAATTCACACGGGTATCTATATATCAGTTTCGTAGCTGCACTTAACAAATATATGATAAGTATCAGTTGATATTTTTATTCGACTGGTACCTAAACATATAAACTTATTCAATCTAGAATGATTCTTAAAAGTTTCTTGTTGATGGAATTATGAAGAATTATGTCTGCCTTGTTTGTCCATTGTCAGTTTATGATGGGTTAATGAATGATATTTGGTAATTGTTACATTTGATGTCTTCAAAGGGGCCAGCGAGTCAGCGTTTATCTTTTCGACATACAACAATTGTTAGCTGACTTTAGAATTTCTAAAAAATTTGGAACTTTGAGAGTTTAGAAAAATGTATTTGATCTATGTTACAAGTATTAAGCAAAGAAATGCATTGTCAAGATTTAGATGTTCTGCTCATAGATAAGCTATTTAAGAAGGTCGATTTAGAAATGTAGGTAGAAACCTTAGACCTTTACAAAATGCAATATGAGTGTTGTTGAATCAGAGTACATTTGATATGGCTGTATTACTCCGAACTGTGAACTTTGCATTTACCTATAAACTGTTATACATGACCAAAGTAGATTACGTTTAGGAATATAATGAAATTTTCCAAGAAAACTGGTCTGATTAAATTAGCCAGATTTATATATCTTGCAACAGTTAAGAGAGATTCTGTAAATTTTAACTCTTGATAGTTTTAATATGTAAACTCGTAATTCTTGTTTTATCAGTGTATGTTTGTTCTCATACCATACCTATGTCATACTTTTCTATATGTGTGTTTGTATTTACGTTAGTCTTAAACCGCCAAATATGTGACTTGGCGATGGACATGTATATGTTTAAGTCAATTTACTTTTGACTTTGACTTGACTTGACCTTTTTGATATTGGTGTGCTTTCGAACATACTTAATCTAATATCTCTATCTTAATTCAAGACTGTTGCAATAGCTTTAAAATAGCTTTATTTTTTAATGTGTTAGTAGGCAAAACATTTCCTGATAATAGGAAAGAATGTACGTATTTTATTTAGTCTCAATCCATCTTTTTTTTTCTCAGGTTAGGTTGTATACATCAATTAAAATAGCACATACATATCTTTAAATATCTGGATTAATTGTGATTACTCTTTCATGAATGTTCTTCATTACCAAGTTAACCGATACGAAATTTGAAGAGAAATATATAATTGAAACCGTAAACAGAGAAAGTTAAAGTTCGCACATTTATTGGTGAAATAAGTCTGCCAGCCTTCTTTTCATCTCGCTCCAGAACATCAAACCATAATCTCTGACTTTAATTATTCATTGATAGCTTTGCTCGGAATTTACTGCAATTCTGTTATAAACAGAATTATACAATTCCTTACATATACACGTTGTGGACCTTCTAAACGAAGTGTTATGCACTTAACCCCGCAAATCAGACAACGTGAAATCATAGAGAAAAGACACATATCAGAGGTAAAATTTATTTGTTGCCATGAAACTGTCATGCTATTACATTTCGGTGGCATAGCATGTTTCATATGAAAAAAACAACAACAAAAACATTTGTACCCTGAAGGGAAAGTTGAAAAAATTCAATTGTTTTTCAATATCACTGTCTAATGATATTTTCAAAGTAACAGTGTTTTTTATGAGTAAATAAGAGACACATTGACCTATAGTTTCAAACCTTCAACAAACTTTTAAGGCAAAAGACGACCCACCGCTAACTCCTTAATCACTATTTTACTGAAATGAGCGGAATAATAACTGGATTCAAAAGATACACCTCCTGGTAATTCTCACAATTTTGAGATATATATAGCTAGTAAAGACATCAATATGTATCTCGTTGACAAATTACCCTGTGGATAACGCTATGAACAATTTAAGCCAGTACAACATTATTTAATGGGTTAATTTTGTCTGAATGTGTGTGGTTATATAGGTTGCATTTTGGATCATTGCAGTTGGTTGGTTAATTCGAAGCAAAAATGAAGCGCTTAGTCTGCCAACACTTGATTAATTAATATTTACAGTAATGTTTAATCAAATTTCTTCCTTGAAGACAAAAGATGAAATATACAGGGACCAGAGATATACACATAGAAAATCAATTCACACTGTAACAGAAGGCTTTTGTTAACAAGGAATTCCACATTCCGAGATAACAATATGTGCTTTGGAAGAATAACTCTCAACCATCGATATCAATCTTGGTTTGATTGATTCAGCCTGTCTGTGAGAGGTGACGAAAGTTTAACTCCCCTTATGCTCCCTAGGACTGGCTAGTAAATATTATATACCTTTATGTAATATATGTGACATATACACAAATATGCATAGCACAAAACTAAAGAAATAGACAAGTCAATGAACAATGTTAAGATGACAAGAGACTGTATAGCCACAGACACTTGGGGTTCGGACCCACACACACCCCATTCTCCTCCGCCCCTGGTTAAGTTTAGCCAATATTTTTTTAGCATTTTGAGTAAGATGACGATCATAAAACGCATTTTGTAACATTTAAGCGTGGTTTTAAAAAATGTTTTTTTACCATTAATGCTCTTAATATTACAAGATTTGAAACAAAGCACGGACAATGGGAACACTTGCTTGCGCTGAACCCGCGCTTTGTGTAGCACAGGTCATAAACCGGGCACCAAAATTAATACTCTTATGACAATGTTAAACCAGATCATCACTTCTTTATGTAAACAAACCTCGTGTAACACGTGTTGAAGCGATAATCCGGTATAATGTAGTCGAAACGATATTAATTTTGGTACCCGGCAACGATACGCGCAGTACAAAGCAGGGATCAATTCGCAAGGAAGTGTTCCATAGAATTTAGATTGATTGATTTATATTATTTATTGATTTCTCGTCGGAAAACAACAGACAGTTGTCGGGACCGGTGTCATTTGACAGAATGGTAACAGACCCGTCGGTTGATACAAGTGATTTATTGGTAGGGGTTCATTTAAAAGTTTAATTGGCTATTGTTTCCCTAGTGTCCGTGCGTTGTTTCAAATCTTGTAATATTGAGAGCATTGATGGTAAAAATACATTTTTTATAAAACACGCTGAAATGTCACAAAAAGCGTTTTATGATCGTCATCTATGCTCAATACATGGTAAAATGCTAAACAATACTGGCTAAATTTAACCAGGGGCGGAGGAGAGTGGGGTGTGTAGGGGTCCGAATCTCAAGTGTCTGTGTGTATAGCTGATTTAACTGTGTCGCTGATTACATATAATATATTTTAGAATAGATTACATTTCCATATTGTATGTTTGAATACCAAACGAATGCATTCACACTATATTTAAAAATAGTGTACATATTAAATGTATGGTTGAAGATATAGTTTAAGTTTCAATATATTTGTAACTTTTCTGCGTCTAGAAAGGGACTTATCCCGCGCACCATCTTAACCTTCATTAAAACTAATCAATATTTAGCCTATAACATTTTTTTTCCACATTACTGCTTTTTTTTTTGGAATTTCATAACAATCTGAAGACAAAGCCATTTATAAACTTAATATAACCGAATAAGTTCGGGTTATTGATTTTTTCCAGTCATTTTTTGGTAAAATCACCAAACTATATACATGAACTGCTATTTAGACACATCGAATGTTTAGTATTCAACCCTGTTGATATACAGTTATATTTCTTATAGTTTTTATTACATATTTACACCAGCATATTTGTAATTTATCTTGCTTTCCCTTTACGTCCGTAGGGGGATTCATCTGACAAGGATATCTTTTATTATACCCCCACCAAACATGTTTGAGGGGGGTATATAGGAGTCAGTTTTGTCGCGTCTGTCGCGTCCCGTCCCGTCCCGTCCCGAAATCTATTATCTCAGTTATTACCAAATGGATTTGATTCAAACTTAAAATACATGTTCCACCTTATCACCCACATCATGTAACACAAGGTGCATAACTCTTGACACCAAGTTTTCATGAATTATGTCCCCTTTTACTTAGAATTTAAGGTTAATTTTGTTGTATTTTCACTATATCTCAGTTATTACTAAATGGATTAGATTCAAACTTAAAATAGATGTTCCACCTCATCACCCACATCATGTTACATAAGGTACATAACTCTGACACCATTTTTCTATGAATTATGACCCTTTTTACTTAGAATTTAAGGTTGATTTTTATGTATTTTCACTATATCTCATTTACAACTGAATGGATTTGATTCAAACTTAAAATAGATGTTCGACCTCATCACCCACATCATGTGCCCACATCATGTGACACAAGGTGCATAACTCTGACACCAAGTTTTCATGAATTATGTCCCCTTTTACTTAGAATTTAAGGTTAATTTTGTTGTATTTTCACTATATCTCAGTTATTACTAGATGGATTTGATTCAAACTTAAAATAGTTGTTCCACCTAATGACCCAGATGATGTGACATAAGGTGCTTAACTCTGACATAAATTTTTTATGAATTATGTCCCCTTTTACTTTAAATTTAAGGTTGATTTTGATGTATTTTCACTATATCTCAATTATTACAAAAATGGATTTGATTCAAACTTAAAATAGATATTCCACCTCATCACCCACATCATGTGACACAAGGTGCATAACTCTGACACCAATTTTTCATGAATTATGCCCCTTTTTACTTAGAATTTAAGGTTAATTTTGATGTATTTTCACTATATCTCAATTACTACTGAATGGATTTGATTCAAACTTAAAATAGATGTTCCACCTCATCACCCACATCATGTGACACAAGGTGCATAACTCTGGCACTATTTTTCTTGAATTGTGTCCCCTTTTACCTAGAATTTAAGGTTAATTTTGATGTATTTTCACTATATCTCATTCTGATTGGCTTAGAGCCAAAGGGAAGTAACCTTTTTTAACCTTTGTACTGAGTTTCTTCCCCTTAAATTCCAGGAATTAGTCTATTTTTAGAAATCCTTTTTTTAGATTTTCAATATTTTAGGTATTCTTCTAACTTTTTTATTATAAGTCCTATGTAAAAAGTAAAAACATTTTTCCGTGGTAACATGGGTCGGTAAGACACCTTTTTGTATTCACTTTTAGTGTATCTCTAATATTAGAGATTTAATATATTTACTAGTATTACTATACTAGTATTATACTAGTATTACTTATATGTGGAAGCTCAGGATGAAGTACTCCAAAGTATTTTTAAGATTCCTTATGGTTGCCATTCTTCTGTGACAAGACCATATGGTGGGGGTATGAGTCACTCCTGTGACAGTTCTAGTTTACACTGTTCTGTAACATTAAGAAATCTAAAGGTTGGGGTTTCTCCGCAATTAACCAGTTGGTGTTTTGCAACTGACCATTCAAAAGCAATACATACTTGATGACATTTACATGTGAAGAAAACAGCTGGAAATGTTCTTTAAATATCAACACAGACCTGCGAGATAAATGGTGGTAAGCATTACGTTAATTGGCAGTCAGACAATATACTCTAAACGACTGCTGCTTTGATTTACACAAGGAAATCATGTTGCCAGTATTTGGTTTATTTGATTGAATGTGCTTCTTTTCAAGACAGAGTGATAGCTGATGTTGCATCAAAGAGGAATGGGAGGCTTCTTATTTGGATGTTGTATGATGTTTAAATTACATGGTTTATATTACATATATTTAAATTACATGACTTGCAATATTAAAAGATTAAATGTGAAACCAAAGATTGTGAAAACTCATATTAGTAAATAGATGTACAATATTGCATGGAAATAAGCCAGCCCGTCTAACAAAATCAAATGAACTGCTTGGATATAGGATCTCCTATAAAATTCGATAAAACATACATCTGTCCGCAGACATTCGGAACGTAAGAGCCTTAAACCACGTCCAACTTATATCTTAATAAAGGACCACTATGAGTATAGACACTACAAGCATGTGTTAGTAATTATAGAATTAATGACGGGGTAAATCAATATAAATAAAGTAAGATTATTTAAGATATTGTAAAAGCACTGACGCATGTAAGCTTATTTTAGAAAACTTTCGAGAAGTTACCCACAGCTAATGCTGATAGTGCTGCCAGGGGCATTGCACATATATATTTTAACTTTGGCATCATTGAAATATGGATTTTATTTCCCAAGATACATTTTTCCATAGCTCTCAATATTTCTTCCGGAAGTGTTTAATAAAAGATATTGATTTTTCGTTCATTTACCTGCAGCTACACATGTGAATAGTGCCTTGACATTATCAACTACCGACAACATCAAATGTTCAAGTTCAAGCAGTTTTAGAATTCAATTTATCAGAATCTAATGCGCAGATGTACTCCTTGGTAAAAATGTTGGCTGTATAACATTTAACACGATAACAAACAGCCTAAACCGTTACTTGAGAGATTGGTATTGGTATCCGCTTTGCGATATATTACAAATGGTAGCAATTAAACTACTAATAAAAATTAAACACTATTGCCTTATAACAAGTATATTTATACAATTCGAATTAGCAGGGTGTGTTGAATTAAACTCTGCCTAGGACAATGGACTTGTTTCATATGTCTGTGATACATCGTTTCAAATAATCATCGGTACATTGGTAACTATGATTTATTATTAGTGCTTCAGCTTTGTGAAGAAGAATAATAAACTAACGTTACCCAATAAAATTGCTTAAATTAGCATATTTATTCATTTGTTGAACTAACAGTTGAATAATTTACTTCGTGTATGTTTAGCCTGCGATTACTCGAACGTATTCATAAATGTTTATTTAGATTTCATGCGACGAACAGGAATATTCAATCGATTAAATTATTAAGCCATTGAGCAAGACTATAATCATGAAAGATCAGTTATCCTTACATAAACTTCTCTAAATGGAGATTCAAGCCAAACTGAAATCGTTGTTACTCAACTATAACAATTTATTTCATATTCAATAAATAACAAAAATAAAAAACTTTTTAATGGACAGAATGCTGTAAAATAGTGGTGAGTGGCTTTTGCTGTGTTTACTTTCAGGAAATCTACCCACACCTTGAAAAGTTTTACTATACCTAAATAGCTGAAATAAGAATAAAATATCTTCCAAACTTTGTTATTGAAACATTATACAATATAATATGTATTGCTACAACAAACGTATTTTGGATAAATTGTTTTCTTTTACAAAATGAAAGAACATAAAACAGATAATGTGTTTTCTTTCTTACCAAATGAATAACATAAGAACAGACATCTATTTCTTTCAAAGGAAATTAATTGTATTTGTTTGACTGAAGGGTTTACATAAAATGCAGGAGGTGATACAAAATTAGTTTGAAGTGTTCAATCACCTCTAGAAGACAGAGATAATTAGATCATAACAGCTGCGCACCTTCAGTTTTGTATTTAAACAGAAACAAGTAATAACTTTATGCAATACATCAAAAGATGCCGCATTATTTTAATGATGTCAAAGTTAATGGTACCGCTAAGGTAGCCAGCAGACATGTACTGAACCATCAGATACTCAACATTTATCGTGTCTAGATAAAATCTGGATATGTCTGCCAACATTATTAAAAATAACAAGCGGAATGTTATTTGTTTCACTAAAATGCTTGTTCTGTACATGAATTCATTAAACAGTGTTATTGAAATCGGTATTTAAGCGGTCGAGAATATTCTTGTCAGCACATCATGTCTCAGGCTATCTGATGAAATACGTTATATTTTACAATGTCTAGGTGAAAATTTAGGCCTGCTACTAACAATATTCATAAAACCACAGGAGTACTAGCTAAGCTGATACCAGGCAAACTGCAGTGCGAAAGGTAACTGAATATTTTGACGTGATTTTGTGCGAGTGCAAAACACATTAATCAACATCTATTTGAAATATCGTTGCACTATTAATACTACTTTTAAAATGTAAAATGTGACAATACAGTTACATGAACAATTGCATATTGTATGGAGAAAGTGCCCTGTTCAAAGTTGTCCAAAACATGAGCGAATATAACACAATTAGTCGGAACATTGCGTTAGGTCTGTTTAGACTGTGATTTAGACTAGAATATATGGACAGCAGATTCAGTACAATGTTACGAAACACTCTAGAATATTGCGGTGTTTGACCTAAAATCTATTGAAATACGGCTTAGACAGACCGACCCATTTTACGTATGTAATTTAGTTACACCAAAGATATATAAAGCAGGTTTTTCTTTACATTATTCAATACAACAACTACTAAGCTATTCTATGTTGCTTAGGAGTGCACATATATTTAAGAAAAATTATTCATTCCATTTATAAACAGGGTACATTAAAAAATTCAGCCGTTTTATATGCAGTATTTTTTCGTAACTACATATCATATATTTAATGCGCTTTTGATTTTATTCATTATCAAACAACGTTGCAACATGAAAGACATCTTGAACATAGTCCTCATAATTAGGCAAGCTTCAAAGGGTGTTTATAGATATGATGTTAACATGTCCGCCTTAGGGAGATTCTGTTCATAGAACGTACACGAAATATCACACTACTTACACACTGTTGGATATTCAACCTTGTTTTCTTACATTTCTACGCTGGCAGATGATCTGTGAAATGTTGGTAATGACTACCTAAACAGGTTTTTCTCTTCTTTGAAATATCACATTTGTTAATTATCATATAATTCAAACGTTCTACGGGCAACAGTGTGAAAAACATGTATTATTAAAAAGTAAAACCAATTAGAACTTGACAAGGACACACTTGTGATCTTGACATATGTCGTTATCTATCAGCCGATGCTGATGATGTAGATATATAGACTTTCTCTTATACAGTATCACCTATAATCGTGAGCCATAAAGCGAATAATATTTCAGTCCCCTCCACGACGAACTTGAGTTTAACCAGTTCCAGCTGTCAAACTCCATTGCCTTTGATGGACGGCCAATTTATGGGGGTTTTTTTCGGTAAATGTTCAAAAGTATGTTAGACCGAAAATAACATGCAAATGTTTCACAGACTAGCGACATTTTGGTTGACGTATGTGTTTTCAAGCAGTTGTTTTTTTTTTTTTATAAATTTATCTAAGATGATAAAAGCAGATGCACTGCTGACAAAACCATTTCTGGCAATGAATCTAATATGTAAACAGAAACTGAAACCAATTTGATTAAACACCTATTTCTATACAATGACTATTGACTCACCTGCTGTTATCGCATTTCAAACAATTAACAAACAGTTTAAACAAAGTCTCTAAAATACATTGTCTTAAGTGTAATATGTCTGATACTACAGTGTAATATGTCTGATACAGAATTACAGAATATAACGCAAGTGCAAAAATATATACTAAATATCTGGAGGCATGCATTTACGTTCCTATCGTCATAAGTTTGTTTATAAACAGTTATTTCAGTGTAATCATAATGTCTTATTCATGTGTTAACATTTAACATTTAAACAAACGCTGAAAAGTTTTCTTAGATGAAAATGGCGTTTTGCTTTTAATCTTGCATTCATATTGAAAAGAAACGTTATTGATTTTATTGATTCCTTGACATTGTTGGTCGGCATGGGCAAAACGAAGATAAATTAGCATACTAACGGTCGATGAAAAGCAATAGAAAGAATACACTAGAGTTACCCTTTAATTTCCATATAGCAATTCCAAATGTACTAGTCTTAGACATTTTTCTATTGTTGAAATCTTAAAATAACACTGGTTTTAGATTCCTATGCATATCAGTTATTTGTAATATTAATTGATTGCTCTTGTGGTCCATTGACAAGTATGTCCAGTTGGGAGTCAAATAGCCAATGGCAACGCAGCATTTGGAGACTGGTCTCCACGATCAGTTGCTTTACGAATACACGAATGCTACTAGCAAGTACGGATAAAATTATTAACAATGCTTCAAAAGTGTTAGTAATCAAAATATTGAGGTGAATAGTTTTACCAGTACTGAAAACTTAGCCTTTTTAAATGAACTGTATGGCTTTTATTTGTTACGTGTTGCATTTTTATAGTTTCTAAAGCTTCTATTAAATTTGCTACCGCAAATATCTAATCCATAAGTTTCTGTCATTTATCTTTGTAAATTAAGGTTTAAGCATTTCTTTCCTGACATAAATGCCAGTAGTGTTTATATTTCTCCTTACAAATGCCACGATGATGTGTAACAACCGCATTGGTAGACGTTGTTTTCCTTCAGCAAATTCGTAAATGAACATGTCTTTCATTGTTTTTCCTATATTTCTTTATCATTCATAATTTCAGAATAATATACGTTTGAATAACTACATATTTATTAAGTGGTAGCTAGCACACTGTACTCACCGGAAAACTGATGTATCATTCAAGTATTTAGGCTCCGTCCAATTCAATATACATAGATAAAGGATGCATATCTGATGCTGCTAGTAACTTTTCTTGTAAATATTTCATTCCTGTAATTATGGTTTCAGTGATTTTAAGTTTAAAGAGAAATAACTTCATAATGAGAAATTGCAAGTTAATATATTAGGAATATTACTATTTCATTTAAATAATTATGAGACAATGTGTATTGCGATGCTTGATGTGCTTTTGTTAAAAAATGGTTTTATAAAAGTAAGATAGCGTTACATTTTTTGATATAATGTTTCGATTTGTTTCTATGTTTTTTCGGACACTTCCAAAAACAAATGAGCATGACAAATCATTATCCAGCCGGAACGACGTACGCCGCAGAAGTGTCATTGCCTTTTGGCCATTTATATGGAAACCGCATATCTTTAAACTACTAAACTAGTGCAAATTTGCATAGTTTTCTTGATAGAATGGGTATTTAATAATTTGGAACTGGTAGAATGTAACTGAAATAAGATTAGACACACCAAAAACAGTAATTATTGAATGATATATCGGCGACATATTTTCGCTTTTGCGAATCTTGCATGTCAAACGAATATTGTACACACTTTCTCAGAAGTTGTTTCTCCGTATGAACCAGTTACTCTGTAAAAGGTGGAACTGCTTATTGCTAAACGAATTTTCTTTATTATCAACACACTGTTAAAGTATCGTTTGTATTGTCATTGGAACGTTTGATTACTTACATAGTCTAGATTATTTTTTAAATGACTGTAATCAAATCAGGCATGCATCTGGCGAAAAGTACTATCATTTTAGACTTCAGATTGCTAAAAATGATATTAGATGGACCTTTATATGCAATGTACATGTTTAAAGCCATGTGAGCGTTTTTACAGATATCCTTACGAGATAATCATAATACATTGTTATTTGAATTGTGCTAACATAATAATTATGTCTTTAATTGTTTTGTTTGTTACAGTAGTGGAAATTTATTCAGATTTGTTTAAATTGCCTTTCTCTTGTTTGCACAAGAAAAGTGATTATCTTTGCGGTTTCCTGCAGGCTGCTGAAATATTTATTTCTTTCATAGATAACAGAGCTATCAGATAAAACTGAAGGTGGTTCTGTCAGAACAACTGCCTTGTCCGCAATCAGTATTACGTGATACGTTGTTCTTCTCGTTACTGAATTTCAGTTTCAGTTTTTTACGTCTAATTCTTGGTAATCTGTTGTATTTAATATAGAGCTGTCAGATTAATTTCAAATGTAAATCTTCAATCTTAATCGACTTTGCTTACATTTACATATCACTATGTACGGATTTATAGTTATATCATTCACAGTGTATTTCAAAATTATTTTATTTGATAATGTGCTATATTTCTGTTATAAAGTATGTTTTTCTTTTGTAAATTTATTTTGAAAATACATTTCGTATGGCAGCTTCTTGGAATAACTTGCGACCTAGCATGAATGTCTTGCTCATTAACAAAACGAACGTTTAAATAATATAAGAACTAACACATTGTTTTTTAGACAAACATTGAAATTAACATGTTTCTTTTTTACATTTGTTAATATGGAAAGGTAATAACGCTGAAACGTCTGAATGAAATACTTATCAATCAATGATAATAAACAGTATTAATCACCAAGTTATAGCCCGCCGGCTTAGCTCAATAGGGATAGCACAGATCTACGGATTGCGGGTTCGTAAGTTCGAGCCCTGGGCGAGGCGTATGTTCTCCGTGACAATTTGATAAAAGACATTGTTCTCTGAAATAATTCATCTTCCAAATCGGATTCATATCTGGAAGTTGGCAGTTCCCTGCGGAGAACAGGTTTGTACTGGTACAGAATCCAGGAACACTGGTTAGGTTAACTGCCCGCCGTTGCATAACTGAAATACTGTTGAAAATGGCGTTAAACCCAGAACAAACAAACATCACCAAGATAACGCAATCCATATTTTAATTCTCATATAAAGCATATACGACATAGTTATATACTTTACGCATACATTAAACATTGGCAGTAGACGGAGCTCAGGAATGCAAGTGTGATAAGTGTTTTATCGTGCTTGTTTATCATTGTGGAGGTTCTATCTCGTATATGTCGAATATAAACATACACACGTAGAAACTGAATTGTTATTGTACCCCCCGACAACAAAATTGTAAGGGTGGGTGGGGGGTATACTGGTTTCAGGTTGTCTGTCTGTCCGTAGACACAATCTTGTGCGCACCATCTCTCCTCATCCCCTTGACACAATTTAATGAAACTTCACACAAGTGATCAGTAACAACAGTAGTTGTGCATGGGGCATGTAAGGTTTTTTCAGAAAAAAATTGTTACGGGAC
Organism: Mercenaria mercenaria; assembly: GCF_021730395.1. NCBI lineage: Eukaryota > Metazoa > Mollusca > Bivalvia > Venerida > Veneridae > Mercenaria > Mercenaria mercenaria. Next base: position 356,451 of record NC_069377.1, on the reverse strand, counting down.
TTTGTTTTTTGTTACTATACTATATACATAGACACAATATTATGCGCACCATCTCTCCTCATCCCCTTGACACAATTTAATGAAACTTCACACAAGTGATCAGTAACAAGAGTAATTTTGCATGGGGCATGTTAGGTTCTTTCAGAAAAAAAAATGCAGAGTTACAGGACTTTGTTTTTTGTTAATATACTATATACATAGACACAATCTTGTGTGCACCATCTCTCCTCACCCCCTTGACACAATTTAATGAAACTTCACACAAGTGATCAGTAACAACAGTAGTTGTGCATGGGGCATGTTAAGTTACTATTCTATATACATAGACACAATCTTGTGTGCACCATCTCTCCTCGTCCCCTTGACACAATTTAATGAAACTTCACACAAGTGATCAGTAACAACAGTAGTTGTGCATGGGTCATATTAGGTTCTTTCAACAACAAAAATTGCAGAGTTATGGGACTTTGTTTCTTGTAAACATACTATGTTCATACAGTGTGCATATGCAATCTTGTGCGCGCTTAATCTTCCGAACCCTTGCACACAATTTAATGAAACTTCACACAAGTGATCAGTACCAACCCTAGTTGTGCATGGTGCATGTTACGTTCTTTTAGATAAATATTCTGCATAGTTATGGGACTTTGTTTTTGTTACTATACTGTATACATACAGTCTATATACATACAGTCCACACAATTATGCAATCTTGTGTGCGCCAAATTGCAATGTACTGTGTCAGTGCATGCGGGGGATACATTCATCACCTTTAGTGATAGTTCTAGTTGTATTTATTATGTTTGTCAGTTGTTAATTGAAATATGAAGGTTGGTTATATCTGAAAATGTCATTGTTTCATTTGGATCAGTGAATCCAGTAAATGGCCCTGTATAAGCCGGTGCTAATGGGAGATGAGACGGAGATAAGGAATTTTGTACGTTCCACACCTTTCCTAAACCGACTTTATTGAACCGATTGTTATTTGTTTTCTTTAATGCGTTCTTGGTTGCGTTCTGTACTTCCAAAAGAGCGCCTCAAAATTTCATGCTAGATAATTAATTTCACTGTTTCGGAACTAAATTTGAATTCAGCAGAATGTGAATACAGTTACGCTATGTCTCCTCAAAATAAGCCTTTACAAAACATACACAAAGATGTTGATATTAAATAGTTAATATAATATAAAGATATACGCATAAAATGTATATATAACTGATCTGGAAATATCCAAGAAATACTTTTCTGTTTTTATGTAGTTATGTTTTTATGACTTATGTATTGTTGCGTAATGTGCATGCCGCTACGTTGGTAAATATGTGTACCTGTGCGCTAAAAGTAGTGTAAAACACAATCTACATTATATCAAATAACATTTGTTATATTTTAATATGTTTTAGTAGATTTTTGAAACAATATTGTGAAATCCAATGTGTATTTTCAACTGGTGAAGAAAATAAAATATATTTTTCAAATAAGACCAGTAAAATATGGTAAAAATCGTTTAACTTACATGATATAAGAAAATATATGTCAATCTTTTACATGATATTAGAAAATATATGTCAATCTTACACTGAAACAAACAAATATAATCCTGATATTCCTATTCAATGATAATGTTATACTTCATACAATTCTGTTAGTTTAAAAATATTTTTCAACACACATGAGCATCGTTATTTGAAACACCTCTGCTAGCTGTTTTATATTCTAGACGGATATATTAAAACATTACTTTTTTATTTAATTAATAAGCTGAACGAGGTTGAACAGTGTATATCAACTTCATTTTTTTTTGTTCAGTGCTATGGAAAATTAATACAAAAACAGCATACAGACAGATAAAACAGCATACAAGCAACTAAAACATATGGCTTATTCACATGAATATAGTAACTGTTTCTTGTAGGATTGGTTTTAATATGACGAATTTTATAAACACAGATGTATCACAAACAGATTTGTTATGTCCATTACGATAATGTTTACTAAGTGAAAACTAGATGCCAACTCAATATCATAAAATTGACAGCTGTAGCATAGAATGCTCTTGATCTGGAAAAGAATCAAGATGGTCTTGTTAATGTGCATCTTTTAAAACCCGACAAGTTCTACAGTCAAAATATGTATACATGTAAGAAGCTGAAGAGTGCGGGTTGGCCCCAGTTTACTAATTTAAAATCCTAAGTTTGCTTTTGCCACCACTGACCGCTACGAGACGATGCCCTGTTGCGTTTCCTTTTCATTGATGTTTGTTACTTTTATGCTTTTATTATTGTATCAGTTGCGTTTATTTTAGGGGTTGCTTATACACTACGTTGATATACATTTACATGTGCCCCTGTTTCTATGTAGAGTGTAAGGTAGGTGACAGAATTCCTTGAATGTGGCTTATCCTGCTGGGCTTCTGTCCTTTTTATCAAATTTCACATGCAGTCTTTTATACAGATGGAATTATTTGTTTAAGTAACATGCACTAACCGTTATCATGTCATCGGAAATTGTAAGAAAATCTTATGAATTTAGAAATCGTTATTTGGTAAAGCAAAACATGACTCTGTCGATAAACTGGCATTGGCTACATATTTTCAAAACTTGAAAAAGGTACTCGAATAGGTTCAGCTAATATTGATTTCTTAGGGAGTCTCCCTTTACTCTTGTTCAGTACTCCTCTTTAAATATGGTTTATTATGACATATAATGCTTACTTCTTTTTGAATCTCTGAAATCACGTTAGTGTCAAGGGGGAAGCAGAACTGCCATATTCACTGTCGAAAGTTTTGATAAGAGACTAACGCGATCTGAAAATAAAAGTTCCAATGGGTGATAATTAGTCGGTTTGTTCAGACTGTTTGTCGCTAGCTGTTTATTAAAGATAAGAGAAATAGCAAGTTCAATAAATTTATATCACACAAACTCAATGCTATATAGCGTTAATGTGGCAAAACACAACTGGGCAGCTCATTCTTACGCACTAACCCTTCCTCTTGAGGTACATGTGAGAAAGTGACAAACTAAATGTTGCTTTTATTTCATTGCGCAGGCACTTCATCCTTGTACTGTTTATTCAGTACAATTTAGAATAAAACTGTTTTATCATAATAAGGCAAGTTGAAGCCGCATTAAATATAAACCCTACAATATTATATATAGTATACACACCTATGCAATACAAACTTGCATATAAAAAGACACAGAAAGGTAGAATATTTAGACAATGCCACGGAAACAAACACAGTAAAGTTTGGCATTACTTTCTCTGGCAAAACACAACTGTGGAGATAATCCAATTCTAAACAACGCACTTTTCGTTTTTAAAATGTATTATTTCAGCTGTTTACATCCTGCAAATTGACTGTTTTGCTAAGCATTAAATCAATAAATAAAAACGATTTAAGACATTTTAGATTCCACTTTGAAAAGTGTTTATTGTAGACGTAATAGTTATGGCATGTCGTCTCGATCGTTTAGGAATGTTAATAGCTGAATTAAGTTCTTGATTTATCTCATGACACTGATGGGAAATTTTGTAGGTTAAAACACTTGTATTTCATTTTAGACAACATAATGACATTAAACATCTTATCAGAACTACTATTAGCACTGTCATACAAAATATCAACATTTCAGTAAAATAATAATTCGCTCCACCAAAGCTTAACTTAATTCCATAACTTAAAATAGTTTTTTCTTGACTGGATGAAATAAAAGGCATATTATTACATTTGTATGTTAGGGCACTTTTTATACAGATTGTGATAATGATAAATCAGGGCAAGTTATGAATGTGAATAAAAATATGCTGCTTAGATGGGTGACATAATACGTGCAATGAACTTGTATCCGCTAATTTCTTCAGGTTTGTGTCGTTATATGTATGAAAACCATTTTTCTTTTGAATGGTCTCTTAAATTTCTAAACACATAAAATAAAAGTTGTAATAGAATATTGATTATACATGTAGGGAAAATAAAGGACAACAGCGTCTTCCTAACTGGTTTTTTAACATGTCTTGTCGCTACGGAAGATCTCTATTATCTGAACGTATTATCGCATCTTATATACTGTTCACCGTTATAACGAACCATATATTTGTCTCCATCGCAATTGCTTTGCTAAATGGGTAAAACCTTATTTCGCTGCACATGTATGGGCACATATGTATTTTTAAGATAGATGTCACGCACGGAAATCTTTATAAAATGCTGTCATTATTTTTAAGTTTAAAAGGACGAGAGTATGTACTGTGATTGTTGCTGTAGATACTACTCAGTATGACATTTATTGGGATAAAGTAAAAGCGGCAAGATGAAATAGAGACAATTAGTCCATCGACAAAGTATCAAATTACAAAATGCCTTGATAGTAATCATGGAATCATGATTTGTATACGATAACAGTGTTTTAATTGCCTCTTAGACAAAAGCACGCTGTAAATTCAAAGGGCATTATGTATCAAGACATCAAGTTTTATGTAGTCATTGGAAAAAGGGACATAAAGGTGGTAGTTTTTTAATTTCAATCTGAAAATCACATACTTTAGCTTTTTAAAATTCTTGCTTTCATCATCAAAGGAAAAAATCTCTTAAACGCAATGAATAGATTTATATGGAACAACAATATATCAAACAAAATGGTCATTATATACCAGCAGTGCTGGTATCTTTATTTCTCAAAATTTAATGAGACCTGTTGATAGAATACAAACTAGAACAAAACCTGAAACAACCTAAATTGCAGCGGATAGTACATCAGAAATCAAAGTTCATTCTGTTCATTATATATTTATAAATCTGAATAACACTTGAATATTGAATATTCTGAGAAAAACATCAATTTTTGTTCTCTTTCACATTCATAAATGAAAAATAGCTCGTGACTTGACAAATCTAAATTATGAAATGTAAATACTACATGTGTTTCGTTTGTTCTTAAAAATCATAAAGATACTGCTTGTTATAAATGTTCCATTAGTCGAACAACGGCTTCGACAAAACAGTTATTAATTTCGCTCTATTCTAAAAAATTATGTACAGCTTCAATTTCTAAGGCAACTATAATAGTCTTTTGATATTCTTTAAAGCAATGTGTAACATGTCAATATCATTTAATGTTGTTTTGTTTGCTTCGGAGATATTGGAAAGGCAAAAATTACAATAGTGCTGTCCATAAAGAACGAATTAAATCCGTTTCTTTCTCGTTTAAAAATTCACAAGTAATTTTTACAAGAGGTCTCAAGTAAGACTCAGAACGTTTTCTAATTAACAATAGAATGGAAAAAAAAGATGAATCTTCAGATATCTGGATTTTTTTCGACTGTTCTTTCTCAATCGTGTAAGTAATGAACGACGAACGATTTCGGGTTTAACAATACGGAAAACGTTGCGAAACATTTAATTGAAATTGTAATTAGAGGAAATTAGATTTCAATCTTTTGTTATTGTTATTTGTTTGCCTTCAACTAAAACTAGAACACGAACTGGTATTTTCCGTTATTAAAATGGCCCTAGAGTATTTTTCAGATTGCCTTTCCTCAGAATTTACTGAAATTTTATTTATAAAACATGGATGGTAAAACCTTTAGTATTTTCATGTGGTGACACTTTTCTAGAATTAGAATATTGCACTTTCCCGCGCAAATGAGAATCAACACGCCATATTTAAAGACGTCTATACAACATATTCAAGCAGATACGTGACTCATCCATGAACAAGACACACCACCATTGACGCCGCGTCCACCAAAGATGTTTACGACACCAAATGATGCGATTTCTCCGAAGTTCTGGTGTTAACATATCGCCTAATAGCTACGTAGCCCAGTTTCATGAAAGCGGCGACGTATAGCTGACTCATTGACACGTTGTCCATTGACACTTGCAGTCTATCAAGCACTGTACTGCAGTGCAAAACCTGTTACGCAATTGCGAAAGCATAATAATACCGGTCCTGTTGACGTGACATGATTCCGTGCTCTGTCACTTACAGACCCGGTTGCACTGTGCCATTCGACGAGATTTCTAATTGTTCGGTGTGTGCAATTCATTCGAAGTGCCACCTCCCCATATGACATACCACCATCGATCATGCCAACGGCTTGGTTACGTTGAACGTCATTCAAACGTGCCATTTCAGTCAGTTGTAAGCAATAACTATGGCGTTTTTCTGTAATACTCTTACACTGATTGATAACACATAAAAAACTTTGTACTGAACTCTTGTGCTACAGTTATTCACGGAAAGGCACATTTTGTGCAACATGAGCAAGCCAATATATAATCCATATATTTAACCTATATATCATCCAGTGTTGAACATAAAACCAGTTTATACCATTTAAATTTCAAGCTCGATTGCTTAGGCCAAAATAAAAGAAATTTCAGAATGGGTACTTTCTTATGACGGCGAGTATATATGCTTTTTTAATTTACAATTCAGAACGTTTCTAATGAGTAATGAGGCACTTTTGTCTCTACCAATATCTTTTAAACTTATTTATTATCACTTCTGAAGTCTAAAACACCTTTAGAAAGATAGGAGCCTAAATCAGTTACAGCAAAATCGATTTATGCAATCCCATAATTTATCACAACCCATTTTGAAAATGTTGCAAAATACGAAATAATATTTTAATTGAAAATATTTTTACGTTAACACTTTCAGTTTTACGTTAATTGGAGTATTTCACAGAGCATTTATTGAACGAGACATGCGAGATGATTTTTCCCACAAGAACTACAGCAAATTGATCCCGATAAATCAAAATATTTCTGAAGGTGAATACTAACTCATCAAAAGATGAATTAAATGAAGACTTGCGTATGTCAGAGATACCTTCTATATCGAAATATGAATTTACAAAATAAAAAAAAATATGGAGAGAATTGCCATTGTTACCCCAAGCTTTAAATGACAAACTTTTATAAAATGGATATGAAGGTGTAAATACTTACTTTTCTCAAACATATGTTCAAAACTTTAATTTCTTTCAATCTTTAAAAAAATGGCGCTACTGCACGCTTTATATTTCGATCTCTTCAGATTGTTCAGCACGACATTTGTTGTGTTTAATTTTTCAGCTTGAATATTTCGGCCTTGGTGGTTCGAATACTCCCACTTTAAAAAGCTTTGGGTATTGTTTAATCACCCCTTGGATATGGTGCCTGCTCTTTAATTTTGTCTTTTGGAAGTTTCTGTGATATGCAGGCTCCATATCCATAGATCCCGTCTCTAACTTCCAGTTTGTTTAGTTCTACCCATTGTTTTCTCGTTTAGGTCACAGCCGTTATTTTATCTGGGGACCATACGCCGCTTTTCATGGGTTTGCACTCTGAGCATCATTGAAGGTTCCATGTGCACCGCCGAATGAATACATTTGCGGATGTCGCTTGATTATATTCTGGTGCTTATAACACGTTTAAATGCCGAGTTCTACTCAACCCAGGGCTGGAGGGCGTTGACGGTGGCTTGCACTTTCACAACCGTTCATGAACAGGCTCGATCAAACCAAGGCTGCACCATTTTCGTTTATGTCAAGTTGGGCGCCCTGTGGTTTTCCACTTTTTTATTTTATGTATCACTGCGTAAAAATTCTATTAACTTATCTGCCCATGAACAGAGTCAATCAAACCGAGTCTGCAATTTTCACTGTTTGCCTTGTTCTCGGTGCTTCCGAGGGATCTACTTTCCAGATTTTATCTACAAGCTTCAGTACGTGTGGTTTGTAAGATGCGGCCGTAAAATGAATCAAATTATAAGATGGCATAAATCTATTTCATTTAAGTTTTTACAATATTAAGATTTATTTGTCTTAACGTATGCAAAATATTCAGATGACATTAAAGATATTTGCAAAGTGTTGCGTTACAAAATGTCGTAAGTGTATTTTCCTACCGGTTGTATATAACTAAGCACAACATTTTATATCTTCAGTCTCTTTCAACGCAGAGGTGCATTAGTAACTGTGAGTTTAATATTACAGTTTTTGCATTTTGAATTGGTAGTAGCTTTTACATGTTCGTAAAATGCACATTAGAAAATGTTACATACACGAAAAAAGCAGTTTACAAATGTGATATACAATTATTGTTAATAATCTATTAATATAAAAACAAGTACTGCTTAGACAGTCATCCAGGTGTGAAACATATATATGGCCCAGGAATATTAGCTTAATCATTTAATAGCCAATTAGTCAAGTTGTAATGAATACTTGTTTTCTTTTGTTTTGTTTTTAGGGAATGGGACGGAGAGGGGAACAGTTTATTTTACATTGAAAGTTAAACTACATTCGCATTGTTTACTTGATAGAATGGTTTTCAAGTATTTGGATATTGGTGTAACATTACTGATTTAAAAGAATCTCGGAAGTGCATGTCAAACTTATATTTACACAGAGGGAACATGTATACACACTTTCCCCTGAATTGTTTCTAAATTCCAGCCTGTTACTCTTTAAAAAGTTGAACAGCTTACACGAATTGCATTATCAACTTACTGTAGACGTGTCATATTTATTGACATCGGACTTTATGGCTAGTTGCATACTCTAAATTATTGTTTGAAATAAATGCATGCTGTATAATCAAAAGGACATATGGCTTCATATGATGTTTTTCTGTCCTTTCAGAATTCAGTTTTTAGTAAAACATTTTATCGTGGCGAAGCTTTAAAATGAAGATGTAATATATAAAGTAATTTGAACGCTTATACACTCATAATATAGCTGCTTTACAAATTAGGTTTATAAATATTGTGTGTCTTCAATTGTTTTGTATGCTTCAGTAGTGAAGATTTATTCAGATTAATGTTTACGTTCATCGATTTTTATAATTATCAACCTTTCTTTGGATCGCATAGGAGAAGTGTTTATCAGTCCTGTTTCCTGCTGCCTTTACATAGGTAATGAAGAAATATCAGATAAAACTTAAGATGGTTCCAATGGTGCAGAAGTCTTGCTCGCAGCCATTTATCGCATGTTATTTATGAGGAAATGATTTCTTCTTTTTTATATCGTATTTCCGTTTTATTAAATTAGTTTTTCCGCAGAAGCAGAATTTCTGTTACGCGTGTGTTCGTCATTTGCAACGGAGTAATATCAGAATTACTTAATAAGTAAATCTTTAATCTTACTTAGCTTCGCTTACGTTACCATATCTCTTTTCTCGTTGTTTGTCTATTGCGCGAAGGCATCTCGTTGTGTTTATGTATCTAAAGTAATAAAAGACGACATTAAGCTTGTTCACGACTGAATTAAATCGTATATGTCACGCAAAGAGAGACTTACTGTAGGGATTTTGTGATTTTCTTTTTCCTGTGATGTGATTCTTACCATAAGCTGTAAGCCACCTAAAAAGAAATAACTTCAAAGTGATTTTAATTAATTTATATTTTTGTCACTGGATATTACAATACCTGTAAATACTTCGGTAAGTGATTTTATTTTTGTTAAAAAGTTTATTGATAATTTTAGTCTGTGTTTGATTCTCCAAATCAATGAAAAAATTCCGCTACATTCGGCATTATTTTGCAAGATCCAGACATAGATATATACACCATTTTAAACTCAGTAGGTACTTTCTGGATTTAATAATGTCAATTTATGGATAAAATTATGGTTTCTTCACTGTGAAATTGTAATCTGTGTAAAGTTTTGGGAGTTAATTTTGAATGTTTCAAAACTTTACAGGGAAATGTGTTTATGTTAGATGTTACATAAAGTTGATCAACAAACCTAGATAAAATTGAAATTTAAAAGTGTGTGTGTTTCCAAAACATCTGATTAGTTTTAAAGTATAAGGTCAGTTGGAAAAATAAAAAGATTTTGATTTTATAATTGCTTTTAATGTAAAATTCCGCCATCTTTTAATATTTGATTCAGTCATAGCCCATATAATTACAGCATTGACATATCATTCAGCAGTGAAATATTATTTTTTTTTATGTGCTATTATGCTAAATTTCCTTTTTGTATTTTTTTAAGTTTATCATAAACGTATAATTTTAGATAGCAGCATCTCTGATTTTTTTTGCCACCTAGCAATGGGGTAATTTTGAAGAAATTAAAGTTTTATATTTTAAACATGAATGTCTTGCTAAGCAACAAAAAGAACGAGATATCCGTTCTAATAATTTAATGGCTGTTTAACACAATGCTGTCAGACAAACATGCATTAGAGTGGTACATATTTCAGATTTGGCATTTCTTTTGAAATGGCGCAAGTACCTCTTAAAATAAAATGAAAAAATATTGTCGGTTTCTAGTATATGTTCATTTATGCTTTTTACCAAAATTTTTACTTAAGGTATAATTATGTGAAAGCGGTGTCTCCGATAAAAATGAAGTGAATGTTTTATATTGTTAGTATAATAGATAGATTAAGTCCGTTTTGTATATGGAGAATACACTTTACAGCGATATGTACTTGACATTTAAGGAAATACGCATGCTTTTTCTCTGTAACATTATCTGCAGTATCAAGAAGAAACAAAACAAACTAGGGTTTCATTAAGCTTAACCTCGCGTATATTGTCCCTTTTAAAACAAATAAAAATTGGCGATAAGAAATCAAACGCAGAAATACAAACAATCAACAATTCACAATTTTTTTCCCAATCGTAACAAGACTTGTAGCTTCAAAGGCCAGCCGTTTTTTAAACTGCAAAGCTTTTACGAAGTTGGGTTATACATACACTACTTTTGACAATAGAAAATAAAAATATTTTGTGATTTTCCGACAGTGCTATATTCAGAAAGTCTGACACATTTTTTTTTAATCCCCCGCCGTGGCGGAGGGGTTATAGGAATGGTCTGCGTCCGTCCTTCCGTCCTTGACAAAATCGTGTCCGGTCCATATCTCCTAAAGCCCTTGAAGGATTTTCATGAAACTTAAGGTCAAATGACCACCTCATCAAGACGATGTGCAGAACCCATGAGTCAGTCTTGTCGGTGCAAGGTCAAGGTCACAACTCAAGGTCAAAGGTTTGAGCCTGCTATTTCGTGTCCGCTCTATATCTTCTAAACTCCTTAAAGGAATTTTATAAAACTTGGGTCAAATGATTACCTCATCAGAACGATGTGCAGATATTATGAGACAACCATGCCAGCTCAAGGTCAAGGTCACAACTAAGGGTCGAAGGTTTAAGCCTTCCATTTGGTGTCCACTCTGTATCTCCTTAACCCCTTGAAGGATTTTCATCAAACTTGGGTCAAATGATCACCTAATTAAGAACTCATGAGTCAGCCATGTCAACTCAAGGTCAAGGTCACAACTGAAGGTCAAAGGTTTCAGCTCTGTATATCCTAAACCCCTTGAAGGATTTTCATGAAACTTTGGTCAAATGATCACCTGATCAAGACGTTGTGCAGAATTCATGAGTCAGCCATGTCAGTTCAAGGTCAAGGTCACAGCTAAAATCAAAGGTTTACACTTTCACTATCCATAGCAGTGGCGGGGGATTTAGCTGTCTTTCAGACTGCCTTGTTTAAATTTACAATACGTCGAAGCAAAGTGCTCCAGTATTAATAAGTCCGTTTGTATGACGGATTATGAATACGATGCAAAATTAGCATGTAGATACTTCCTTAGTTTGGATATTAAATAAAAGAAAGGCTAATCAGATTTTGTACGGAGTGTGTTTGTATTGATTTCACGAGCACTGGTTCAAACACTTAGACTTAAAAATAATAGACACTTGCATTATTTATTGAAGGATCCTCGTATGTCTGCACCATTGTAATAGATAGCATTAATTAATATTAATCTTTAATATAATGTAAGCCATATTGTAATTCTCGTATAAAGGATAAAGGATATTGTTGTATATTATACGCATAAATAAAACATTGGCAGTAGACAAGGCCCAGGAATGCAAGTATAAAATATGATCTTTATTGTGCAAGTTCTTGATTAAATAAAGCTTCTGTCTAGTATAAATCGAATGTAAAACACATATAGAGACTGAATTGTTATCCTATTTATTTCATGTCTGTCAGGTGTTTATTGAAATTGAAAGGATTATTATTCTTGAAATTCATTGTTTCCTTGGATTAGTGAGTGAAGTCAAGATTCATGTCAATACATAGCTACAATAATATAAAGATAAACCCAGATCCTGAAATATCATAGACATATTTCCCACTTTCCGTGTTAAAACAATTGTTATTCCGTGACTGTATGTAACATTTCTTAATGTGCATTACAAAAAGTTTGTAAAGCGGTTTACATGTATGCCACACTCATTAGAAATACATTAAATAAGAATATTTCTTTATTTTTAATATTTTTGGCTGTGAATTATAAAAATAAAAAATAATATTTTTCTGAATTTCAAAATATATTTTTCACCGATACGGAATTACAAGACATATAGAATTCGGTAAAGATTATTGAAAAACAAATAGTTGAATCTTACACTGACGGAAACAAATACAGTTTTGTATCTTGTTATCTCAATATATGTGATATTACTAAACTGAACACAATTCTGTTTGTTTATACATTTCATATCATTCAAGATCGTAAAGAAATTTAAAAAATATAGATAAAATTAAAACATTATTTTTGATGTTGATCTTCATTTGAAAGACATTTACTACCCTTTCTACGTTTAAGACAGACATATAACAAAGAACTTTTCCACCGATAAATAAGGTAAACGAGGTTGAGCAATTTATATTTATTGGCTTTCCCTGTCTTGTTTTTTTTGTACCAACTTAATTGTGTGTGTGTGTATTGTCATAAAGGGAACAACATTTAATAGTCCCGATGGAAAACTAATATAAAAAAGCTTACAAAGATCTAATAGCCTACAGAAAACATATGGCGTTTTTTACATGAATCTGTACAACTTTTCCTTGTAGGTTTGGATTTAATATGATGGGTTTTATAAACACAGATGTATCACAAACATATTTGTTATTTCTATTACGGTTATGTTTACCAGATTCCAAATCCACAATTTTAGATTGTCGACACATCGTGATATATGTATGTGTAACATATAACGATAGTTATCTGGCAAAAATTCAAGATGGTCTTGCTTATCTTTTAAAGCCAAACAAGTTGTACAGTCAAAATATGAAGCATGACATTCGAAAATAATTGAATATCGTGCAAAAACGATATAATGGACATACGACATTCGAACTTTGACTTTTACAGGAAACTTTGAATGTAGTCCAGTGCACATCATTCGACATTCGACATAAAATTTATTGCCGTGCAGAAAACAACATTGGACACAAGACATTCAAACTAGTCTTTTATAGAAGACTTTGAATGTCTATCAGTGCGCGACATACTACATCCAACATTCGAAAAAATAAATGTTTGCGCGCTTGGGAATATTCTGAAGTAAGCATTATTTTCCTATTGTGTCAAAACGTTTGAACTTTGACTTTTACAAAATACTTTAAATGTCGTCAGTTTGCGACATTCGACATACGACATGAAGAAAAAACTAAATGTTGCGCAGAAAACAACAAGGAACTAACGACATTCAAACTCTGTCCTCTATAGGAAACTTTATTAATGCAATACACTGTTCACTGCCCGAGGAACAACGCCAATGGGTAAAATAATCTTCCGCTGTACAACTCAAGGCAAACTTGTTTTGACGGTGGATATCAGGATGAAAAATGTGTAGTAAAATTTAATGCAGTCAATAACTTTTAGTTCTATAAGAACGAAATAATGAATTTTGATGTGATAATGGTAAAATCGGAAATTGGTGAAATAAGACAATACATGTAGATTTGTAAAGAGTATTTGATAGTCATTTTGAATCATAATTTGTTGGCATTATGTATACCACCACATCGTGGGGGTGGGGGGGGTGGGCAAATTATACCAAAGTTTTAGATTTCTATACAGCATAACCACTCAGGAAATTCAAAGTGCATAATGCAACATCAACATCAAGACATGCTCTGTCACATAGTTAAATAAAGAAAAAAAGATTCAGTTTGTAAAAACACTTTCGTAAGATATTTGAAATAACTCCTTTTATTATAAATAATAGACTCACTCGAGCCTTTTGTAATTATCAAAATTGCGAGTGATGAATACAATTGTATAAAAAATTAATATTAATCAAAATTGTCATTATAAATCGTTTGAGTATGTATATCGAACCTTTTGTTATAATCAAAGTTTTGACTAGTTATGTATATATCTGTATGTATTTAAAATTTATTGTGACAATAATGAGAAAACATTAGATACATTACACACAAAGCATGCTTATACCTGAAGCGCACATTGTGGACTTGTGGACATTGTGATTGCTCTCATGGTTTCATTGCTGATGTATTTAAATGATTAGAGACAACGTATATATCTGTACGTCTAAACCAAATACGCTGGATATTATGCAACTTAATTAATATGTAAAGCTCAAGGAAAGCACAGTACGTCGTTAGCTACGATTTATATTCTTGAATGAATCGTGATTAATATCAGTTGTTGAGATCGTGATTATTAATTAACTATAAACTACAAACCACCAAACACATATTGATGAGAGTGCACGACTAGCTGCATTACTGTTTAATGTTCCTCAGCAATATATTCTGGAAAATAGATCTGAACAAAACATACATCTGCAGAATACATTAAACAGTGAGATTGTTTATCAACATATTATTAAAGCATGCTCTTTCCTGTCGGTGATTAAATAGCAATAAATCACAGACTTACTCTAAAATATGGTCTTTGTTGGCATCTTATTCATAGAAATACACATTGCTGACAAATTAAAAAAAAATGTCATTTGTGTCGTATGCCAAAATTATCAATCAGATCAAGATTCATCCCTTCAACGTATTCTTCTTGCACAAAGACACACTGTTTGGAGTATTGCTATCCGTTGAGACATTGCAAATTGCAGAATCAAGGGCCCTTTATGTGGCATACCATTTACAGACATTTTCAAGTTAAACAATACGGTAATTGTAGAGTAACAGAAAATTCTGATGTTTAATAGAGACATCTGAATAGCTCAATACTAGCTTTAATCTGGTAAATTTCCACAACACGGTTTGAATTTCTTCACACAACGTATACTTCTCCTCATAAAAAGCTATTTTGAAAGGAAAAAGGCACGATTAACAAAAATAATTGTACTTCATGTTTGCCCATAATTCTAGGCATTACCGATGTTTAATAAAAGGTTTGCTGAGGAAAATAACACTTTCTTTTCTTGACAAATGCGCGCACAAAATGTAAAGTAAAAGTAGCGTTGAGCAACCCCAATGCAGCGAAAGCCACACATCGCAAAATCACTTTATTACATGTTTTTTATTGTGCATTAAACGTTATTAATGAAAGCTGTTTAGACAATTCAATTAGTTTCAAGTATGAAAACAACACTAAAACTCGGAATTCATTAACTGTAAGACTAATTACATGATTGGATACGCTTTCAGTTTAATCAGCGATTCTGACAAGGCTAGATTCATTTTCCTTTTAAACAAAGAAGGCTGAAAAATTGTGTGTTATTATTCAAGAATTCATTTTCTGACGTCACAATTATTACATTATACCGTCAAACGGCGTAGCGGTGCGCTGGGGAAAAACAACAGAAAACAGGTAACAATTTAATGGATGTCGTCAAGGGTGCACTTTAAAGTCCTTGGTAACATGTTAGAATCAAAATAATGTATCTTATTTAGTGATTTGCTCTTGAGTAAAGTCATTGTTTTTCGTTCAGATGCTTATTATAATATCATTCGGGCTGCGCCCTCGTGAGATAATTACTTCGCATCTGAACTCCAAACAATGATTTTATTCAGCGACAAATTACTAAATGAGATATATTTTTAAGTAACTAGTTAATATTTGCAGGTAACAACGACATACATTGACAATATATCGTTTACTTCTAGTACAGAAAAGAAAACAAATATTCAGCTTCCCTATAATAGCCAGCAATGTTATTGCCCATATTGATGATTTCAAAAAAAAAAAAATCAAAATGTTTCTTTTGCTTTGTTTTCTTTTTTAAATAATGACAACAATGACTAAGGTGAATGGTCATGCATCATTGTTTTAGATTTTACAAAACAGTTTCGCATGCAATGCTGATATCCTTATTTCAAAAATGAATAGTGTTGATGAGAAAACAAACGACAACAAAACCTGAAAACAACATTTTCCAAATTTCAGTTGATAATAAATCAGGTTTTTAATTTCGAGACAAAGTTCATTTGTTCATTCGATTTACGAATTAGGATAACACATAAATATCGAATATTCTAAGATACCGATCAATGTGCTAATATATCTGCATGTATAAAAACACATAGCTAGACAAATTCCAGTTGTGAAATAGACTTTCAACAGGCCCGGATCCAGAAATATTTGACTGGATGTGGGTGTGGGGAAATTTAGGAAAATATTAATATGACTGTTTGTTTAATTGCATGGTAATAGAAGCTGAATAAAACGTAGATTATGTAATATAATGTTGCTGCCAAGAGTAGGTTCTTTTGTTTTGGATGCAGTAAATATAGCAAATCATTATTTACTGCTACAACTGATATCTCAAGAAACTACAGATTATTTAAACACATATCAATTTAAGCAAAAGTGAGTAAGTAACACTTCCAAAACAAACGAGGGCTAAACGCCTTCAGGTAGTAGTTTATACATCAAAATAAGTATTAAACAAGCATGTCATTTAGTACAAAAGACGGCGGCGATTAACTGGTAGACGTACACATTACGCGCGGAAGTTTAATAAATTAAGATTTTCCGCAAATTCAAAATAACTACTGATGGATGTCATTCCCAAGAAGTAGGTCAGTAAGGAAGGTCAGACACATAGCACTGAACACGCCGCGGCTCAATGACAAAAGTTTAAATCCCTTATACCTAATATCATACAAAAGCGGTATTTATAAAATTCGACACGTAGCGGATTGACGTAAATAGTTCCTTTTCTTTTTTAGTCATTATTAACAACTGCTCCTCAGTTTGTTTCTTTTTTAACCAGGTTTTCAACGAAAACCTGAGTTATTAGATTGGGGTAGATGTCGGTCGGGCGGGCGGCGGCGGCGGCGGTGGCGTCAAACTGGTGTTTCCGGTCAATAACTTTTGTTTTGGTAAAGATATTTGAATAAAACTTGGTATGTATGTAGCTTAAATCAAGACAAAGGCTGGAATTGATTTTGGGGTTTCTGGGGTCAATGTTAATGTCACTGTTACTTAAAATAGAAAAAGGGTTTCCGGTCAATAACTTTTGTTTCGGTAAAGATATTTAAATAAAACATGGTATGTATGTAGCTTATATCAAGACAAAGGCTGGGATTGATTTTGGGGTTTCTGGGGTCAAGGTCAAGGTCACTGTTACTTAAAATAGAAAAAGGGTTTCCGGTCAATAACTTAACTTAGAAATGAGCTATCATGATGAAACTTGGTGTATAGAAAACTTATATAAAGTTGTAGCTTGGGATTGATTTTTGGGTTTCTGGGATCAAGGTCAAAGTCATTGTTACTAAAAATAGGGTTAGGGTTAGGTTAGGGTTAGGGTTAACATATCTTCTACATGCATGTAGGGACTTTGATGAAAGTTGGCACAATTGTTCACCATCATGAGACGGATTGTCATGCGCAAGAACCAGGTCCCTAGGTCTAAGGTCAAGGTCACACTTAGAGGTCAAAGGATAAAAGAATGAAAACTTTGTTCGGAGCATATCTTCTTCATGCATAGAGGGATTTTGATGTAACTTGGCACAATTATACACCATCATGAGACGAAGTGTCTTGCGCAGTTCTCTTCTTTAGAATTACTTCCCTTTGTTGTTACTATAAATAGCTTATATTGTAACTTTTTCATTACTAGACGTAGGGAAAAATCGAGACCACTTTTCTGTAGTACAAAATGCATGTTACATCCAATTTTGAGGTGTATTTTGACCAATCTCTACCTGGTAAGGATTTCTGTGTGGACTTACAATTTTTTATTTTTTTTTTTTTTTTTTTTTTTTTTTTTTTTTTTTTTTTTATGTTTTAAGATTAACTTCCCTTAGTTTTTACTATAAATAACTAATATTGTAACTTTTTTATAATTGATTGACCGTAGGGAAAAACCAAGACCACTTTTCTGTGGTACAACATAGTTGTTACTTTCTAATTTTAGGTGTATTTTAAGGTATCTCTACCTGGTATGGAGTTTTTTTGTGGACTTAGAAAAACAAAAGAATTACAATGATTACTAAACAACCACAAAATTAAAATTACATCTGCAAATACAGGTGCTAGAGTAAAGAAATTTGCTGTGACGGGCGTATATTGTGACATTCTGGCACTCTTGTTTATTCTTATGAAAAGTGTTGAAAACCTGGTTTCGTGGCATTGCCGCGTTTCTTGTTTAAAATGTTTATATTTCTGTAATAACTAGTTTTTATCTGTGATAATTATCTTATAATTCTTATATTAGAATGGCTATGTACCAATTTGTAATCATATATTTATTTTATGCTTATTGGTGAAATACTGGAAAATAGCAGTGAGATATAAATCGATATCACTCACAGTGCCGAACTTCTTTTTTTTCCAGATAAATTATCTCCCTTGAAATATTTTCTTTAATTACCTCCCTTTGCTGCCTTTAAAATTACTGGATTAATTTTCAAGCCATACATGAGTCATGAACTGCTAGACAATCCTATATAGAACAGGCTAGCTATAATTAAATTTGCAAAAGAAATAATGTTACCTTTGTCAGCTTGGTTGCTAGGCCTTGCCATTCATGTAGCTACAGATATGTGTGTGTTTCCTCTACTTTTTTCCATTGGTTCACTATCGTGTGGTAGATTTTACTGGCGACAGCACATTTAGTTGGTTGTTGTCTTAGTTAATTATCACAAGACATCAACTCAACCTTACGTAATATTCCAGCATTTTCGCCGAAGTACTTTCCCACTCCAAGCCCAGCCAGTTGTGTTCCAACTTCCATCCATTTTGCTATGCTATGCAGCTCATAGATCAATATTTCCTAGCTATTTCTATTGAATCTATGATGATATTTAATTCTGCAGCTTGATTTCCAAGGACTTACGCATATTCCACAGTTGTTTAGATTTTTCGTGTTGTTGTTTTTAATCTGACCTTCAGCGTTTGTTTTGGTAAACAAAGCAAGCTTCTGGTTATTCAACGAACTGACGGATTGACCCGAAAAGTTTTAAATATGCTTCTACTTAACTACCGGCATTTGTCAATGTCTCTGTTAGCCGCGGACTGTGTATTTTTTACACAAAATATTTAAATACAGCTTTTGTTTTTAAAAACAAAATGGCGTCGTGTTGATTTAATGAACCTAATCACCAATATTCGATATTAATGTGCCTAAGTGTCCATGGTAATTTAGCGGATGTATCATATGTAACACGGTAGCTTAAATAAATCCGAATTTCGTCATGAAATATTGGATTTATATGAACATTTATGCACGTAATAAACAGAAAATTTGTTGATCTTCACAAACTAGCATAAAATAAAAAGAAAATTTGTTTGTTTGCAGTGAGATATCGAAATATATCATCACCGATAAGGGAGACAATTCTGATATTTTCACTCAGGCTCCAGCTCCGCCTTCGTGAAAATATTCAATTGTCTCCCTTATCGGTGATGATATATTTCGATATCTGTCTGCAAACAAACAAATATCCTCTTTGTTTTAATATTTTGTACATAGAAGAGACTGGAATAAAGAATAAACCTAGATAGTTCAAACGGTACAACCAAACCAATTTATCTGCTCCGAAACTGTTGCTATTTGTTTGTATTTTGATCAAATTAATTGCACAGTTAACTTTTCCTAAATGCTGTTTTGACAGGAACAAAGCTGTTAGCATTACTCTGCAGCATTTTCTTTCTAAACAGTCATTTAGAGCTTAATGTTCTTAGGGAGCAATTACACATATTTTTATATTGTTTACAGTATTTTGTATTATGTTAGCATTGTAAGATACCGTTACAACAATGTTTTGCGTAGAATTAATAGGAAAGGCAAAAATTAAAGCAGTGCTGTCTAACAAGAATGAACAAAATTCGTATAATACTGGTTTAATGTCTACAAAAAGTATTGTCTAAAACAAAATTCACTGTTTTTTTTCTCAAATCAGATTCGAAACGGCTGCTATGACAGAATAAAAAAAAGAGGTTAATCTTCAGAAATCTGGGATAGTTGTACTGTTCCTTCTTAATCAAGTTGCAAATATTTCGAGTTTTACAATACGAAAAGGGTAAGGAAACAAATATAATTGAAATTGTAAATAGAGGAAATTAGATTTTTGCTCTGTTTGCCGTCTACTCTAATTAAAACACATGAAACGTTCTTTCCTGTAATTAAAATTTTGACTCAAGTATTCAGCTTGCATTTCCTCTGAACTAACGAAAACATTTCCTGTATCATTACATGGCCACACCTTCACAGATCAGTGTAATGCACTTGCTTTGAGACATCATACGAAAACGGCGTCATTCAAAGATAAAATAGAGTTAAAGAGAGCCCGCCCGCTTAGCTCAGTAGGTAGAGCGTTGGTCTACAGATCGCGAGGTCGTGAGTTCGATCCTCGGGTGTGGCGAACGTTCTCCGTGACTATTTGATAAACGACATTGTGTCTGAAATCATTAGTCCTCCACCTCTGATTCATGTGGGGAAGTTGGCAGTTATTTGCGGAGAACAGGTTTGTACTGGTACAGAATCCAAGAACACTGGTTAGGTTAACTGTCCGCTGTTACATGACTGAAATACTGTTGAAAAACGGCGTTTTAAACCCTAAACAGTTAAAGAGAAATGATTAGAGTTTTATTTAGAATAGAGTTTATTCTATTTTAGATGAGTATTATTTCGAATAATTTAGATATACAATTTTGCATCAAAGTAAATGCACTCGGCTACCATTAAAAGTAGCGTGTCTACACGTGATCTTGCCAATTGAAATAATTACAATGAAAGTCAATCACCTTACGAGATGTTGTAAACAAATAGAGGTTTTGTTTGTTTTGGGTCGATTGACAAAGACTTCCACCTTTACCAATAGAACAACAAGTATGGCATTGAAAACAATTTATACATTTTATCATTAATTACAAAAACAGTGTGAGGTGTGATGCACATTTCATTACAATTAATGAGCAAACCGAGTCTGGCATTATTAAGCTTGGTTTTCTTCCAAAGTATAGATTTTATTTTTTGGAGCAGTCATCCTTTGATAATCATGTAAGCACGTTTGATGAAAAAGAACAGTTGAAAATTAACAGTATTCTATCATTGTTTCTAAACCACGAATTAGCTTTTTGTCTGACAACCAGTTTCGAAAGTAGAAATATTTAAGATGCTTGAATAATATACAGTATATTTTATATAAAAATATCTTGGACATTCTGGAAAAGTATACATATATATGTTTTTGAAACTACAGTCCCTTTTTCACCTGAAATTGGTAGGTATTAGCCAAGGTTTATGAGATATGTAAGAATTTAGTTTTGTCATATGAAATGTAAGCTTTGCAAAGACAAGTTTAGAAGTTGCCTGACGTATGCAAATTTTACAGTCATAAAATTTTGAATTTAATGTTACTTGTACGAAATGTTCCATTTCTAATGTGTAGATAGATAATTTATTTATTTGATAAGATTTTCAGTTTTGGTTTTAGACCCTAATAAATTGATTTAACAATTATCGTTTGTTTTAGAGCATACATATAAAATATATGTGGACAGAATCATCTACGTTTGGAATCTTATACATGATTGTAATGCATGTAAATCAAACAAGCAGTCAAACATCTAAATGCTACTCGGTCTAATTCAAGTGGTCAATACCAGATAACTTGATACATGACCAGATCGTGTTTTTTGACTAGAGTTGCAAAATGGCAAGTTGTATATATTTACGACAGTTCTGTTTCTTTAAGAATGATGCAATCATCTTGAGTACGAGACGGTATATGTTTTCAAAATTAATTTTAGATGTAACGCTTAAATATTTTATGTTTTCGTGACTTTGTAATCACGTTACGAATCTCACATCTCTCATCAGCTTATAAACAGAACGAATAAAAGCATAACGAATCCCCTACATCGGCCATATTTCTCAAGAAAATATAAGATAAACGGTATGGGGATAAAGACAGATTTCCCGGAAGCACAGCGAACATCTTAAGGTCAAAAGAAATAGAATATCACTTCAATTCTTAAGAATTCCTCTCTAATTTATGTGGTGGCAGATATCGCTTTTTTTCACGGAAAGCCATCGCATAGTGAAGCAACTAAAACTGAACTGATACTTCTAACGCTTATCAATATCAGAATTCTGTGAGAGAGCACCTTTATAAACTATCTGTATTATGGTGAAAACTTGCAGATCGAAATTTGATTAGTCACATTAAATCATAATAATTTAAACAGTTTATCTGCAAAGTCTTTTATCACCTTTCTCATGAAATGTATTTCCGTCTGTTTACTTTTTATCAGTCTATGCAATAAGATTAAAAGTCTTTTTTTAAGAACATGTTTTATATATTCTCTGATTTGTAACATTTCACACATTTCGTAGCCGATTTTGAATAACAGATTTTTCGTACCCTACATTCCGCAATATTTCATCAAGAAGTATCAAATAGAATGTGTTTACATCTATTTCATTAATACAAAGCAACTCTACTTCTGATCGGAACCCATTAAGCTAAGATTGATAATTCATTTACAAAATATAATGTAGAAATGGAATTCGTCAAAAGTTTTTGCAGGATGATGACAAGATATGAAATAAAACATAAATGTTCAATCAATTCCTCAGGAAACTAATTAATTTGCAGTATTGATAAGAGTACAACAGGTGTAACATTTATATTTTACTTATCAAAATGTAATCTCGTTCATTCACGAATGGATGCAGTACTAGTGTAGTAGTAGTGTTTCTTTTCCGTTAAAATAGAAATTTATCTCTGAAAAAGATTATGTTTATAGTATCTACATGTAGCACGATTCGTTCAAACTTGCAACGTGTACAGCAGTGGCATATTATACATGTTTGTGTGATTAAATACCACTTAAAACATGTGGCTGCCACCTTTAGCCGTAAACAAAGCTATGCCATAATGCAGGAATTTTACATTGAAGTTAGACAATACCATATGTATAAAAACTACATTTTTGTTTTCTGTTTGGATATTCGGAACAAAATATTGCCTTCTATTTAAGAAATAATTTATAGCAAAAGTGTGCTTTAGCACTACTTTATGCACGATGGGTGGTTATACATCTGGCGTAATAATTTCACGAGGGCGCATATCACCACCCGAGTGTATAAATAATGTTGAAACACGCTTGTGCTATAAACTATTTCGATTCTAATATGCCCTAATCTTGGTCGCAACAAAAACTTTGTCGTCACCGCACGTTAATGTGACGTCATTCTAGCGTAAGAGTGTTTTAACAGAGACAAGCATATTAGAATTAAAAGTTGTCTTCATTCTACTAGATTGTAATCAGCAAATGCATATGTTCCAATTAAACTTGTGTGGTGCTCCACGTTCTCTCCAATTTCGGTGATGTTTACCATAATATTGTACAAAGCTCTGAAGTAAGGTAAATATTCTTCTAGATATGAACAACATAAATAAGTTATATATTTTGTAATATTTCATCAGAAATACTTAAGATAAGTCATGTGATTCTTTTTTAACAGTTTTACGAATATTTATCAGTGTTCAAGAAATCAGTTCATTGGTAAAGATTTATGTAAAGGATATATGACGAAACTCATCCAATCTTTCCGAAACACCTCAACGCCCAGGACCGTCATTTGAGGCTTATATCTTACCTAAAACAGTGTTTCTTTATGATAAAATCAATAGAGAAGTTATTTCAAATTCATGAATTAGTTCTGTTTTGATCTGTCAGCACATTTGATAACAGTTGTTCATGATTATGAAGTACTCTGTAGTCCATCATGTCCATTTTACACTTTTCTCCTAATGCACGACTGCGCTTTTCTCGTGTTTCTCGCCTTCGTAATACTGGACTCTCGTTAGTCCGTAATTCTTGTGGTGCTAAAAGATGTGATATCTCGCGTGTACGAAGTACTGAAATAGAACATACCAGTACGAGGTCCAAAACATGGTAACAGAATTAAGGTTCATATAAGTACAGTTCGATTAATAGGTCATACGTTTCAAACTAAAATTTCTCTACTAACAAAATGACCTTTCAGCATTTTGATTATGTTTTGTTTCAGCTTGAACTCAAGTTTTTCTTATACAAGAGACACTAAAATATGGAACCCTGAGTTAAGGTTACAAAACGCAATCTTTAATGTTTACCAAAACGAACTGTACTATCTTATTTGTAGATTTTCTGTTCTTTTCAAATAGGCAGTCTGATCAAATACTCCAGACCCAATTTGATACATATTGAGTGCTAAAAAGATTATCAATAGGAACATGAAAAATTCACATTTTACGGAACGTAGGACAAGATATCAGTAAGTGTCAGTATTTATGTACCATTTTGTATCGTTTAGAAGGAATGTTATTGATAAAAGATCAAAAGATAAAAATGTAATAAAACGCATATTCAATTAGATTCCAGTTTCGCCAGGGAATGCTGGCAAAATAAGAGTACAGACAGTTTACGTTTTTTTTTTTTCGAAACATATGTCGAAAGAGTTTCGATTGAAATAATGCGGATGTTACAATGGTTATGTTTGGAAAAATGGGTAAGGAGGAACTAGGATAGTCTTTTAAATATTTAAATCATCCTTGATTGTTTTTGAAAGGTATAGTTAGAAATTGTCTGACATTCCACAGAATATATATATGTATGTTTCCATCCCTTCATCGGTATTTTGTCTCGGAATTTCTATGAAATTTTAATAATATAGAAGAAAATAGTAATCTTCTGAACTTTTTCCAGCATTCTTTCTAAACCTCCCCGGACGTATCTACTAGAATATCTGACTCATCCAACAATAATAATAAAGAGCGTTTAGTTGACTGGCTCGGCCTGTTATTTTAAATTAAACATTTAATCTGTACTTTTAAACAAACAGGATGGTATATGACTAATGCTACACATTCGCAGTACTTTAAAGTACAGTTTGCATGCGTTTACATGAACATTCCGGTTTCTGTATTAATGTCACAAAAGTAGCGTTATTCGCGTACATCTGATTTTTTCCCACCATAGGTTGATAAATTCGGAATTGTGAATTGTGACTTGACAAATATTGGAATATGTATGAAGAAGTAACTATCCATCCAGTCAATATAACTTTGTGACTGAAATACTGTTATAGGATGTTAAACATAAAACATTCTTGAATGAATGGTTCATTTGAGTTTCAGTAAACGGTAGTGCCGTTCTCCATCATTTACCTTTGATGTTAATGCAATCAGCTGTAATCGGTTCGTTCAATAAATGAGCTGCATGACCAATACGCTCCCCGCCCCCGCCCCACTCGTTGTGAAATACAGATACTTTTACCACGAGGTTAACTGCAGTGCAGCTTTTCAGGCTCTGAATTAATGTAGGGAGCGGTCGAGTACTAACATATTTTTTAAACCGAAACGAACAATATTATTCAAGTTAGGTTGTTGCTCTTAGAAGGTGTTGTTTATGGATTGAGAATACGTTGAAGCATGCAAAGAATGCCATTCTTTTATTTAAAATGTTTTCTTTTCGATTAGCTCGGTATTGATAAGGCAAACAAAACTGTTTCATGAAGTTGTTTTTTAATACTGCTCACACTTTTGTACTTCCAGTATTGTGTTGTTAATATTAGACTGCTTTCAATGGGTTACAGTAATGCATTTGTCATGTGGAAGTCAATTACTGATAAATACTGGATTACACGAGTAAAAGTGATATCGTTTACATATGCACTCATTTCTCCTACAGAACTGAGGCAGTCCAATTATATTGAAATTACAGAACTGCAAATACAACGGAATGACGTCACAATTTTTTTTATATGAAACTTTGTTTTATTATACTGTTGGTTTGACATAGAAAAGTAGCATGAGTAGGTTTTCTATAGATTTTCTACACGCATTTTCTTACGAAAATGTGTTAATTCTCGACAGAATGTATATAATAAGAGTGTTCAGAACAAATATTTAAAATGTTATCTTTAAGGTCTGTGTGGTACATCTGAAACATCAAACAGACTATTTCTTCTCATTATTTAGCAACAATCAATCTTGCTTTAAAAGATAAAATCGAATTTATTCAGTCATAGCTCCGACCATAACGGATCTAATCAATGTAGAAATAATCAACAATGAATTCCCGAAATGCCTCAAGACAGCTTAAGTATTTCCTTTCATAAAGCTGGTAATACATCTGATCCAAATAATTGCAGACCTATTTCTGTACTGTCTACTATTTCAAAGATATTTGAAAGACATGTCACTAAACACTTATTTGTTTATCTCAACAAATATAACCTGATACAGACATCGCAGTCAGGTTTCAGACAAAACCATTCCTGTCAAACTGCGTATTTAAACTCATAGATAATTGGCTCACAAACATAAATAACGGAGAGATAATTGGTGCTATATTCTTTGATTTAAGAAAGGCGTTCGATCTAGTCGATCATGAAATTTTAATTGAAAAATTGAATTATTATCATATAAGTCATAATTCATTGCTTATTTTCAAATCTTATTTAGAAGAACGGTTTCAATATGTCGTTGCTAATAACGAAATGTCAAATAAAAATTAAGTTCAATCAGGGGTTCCTCAAGGCTCTGTATTAGGACCTGTACTTTTCTTACTTTTTATAAATGACTGATTTACATCTCTGTATTTATGACAATATTATACATACCAAAATTTATGACAAGAGGGATGATTTTAACTTAAGTATTGTAAATTTCCCCCATTTGGATGGGGATGTACCTCAGGCTACATCTTATGGGGTATATATTTCTCAATTAATTCGGTTTGCCAGAGCGTGTAGTCATGTCAAGCATTTCAATGAACGTAATCTATATATTACAAGTAAACTTCTTCAGCAAGACTACCGTTATTAGGTATTTCTAAACCCGTTTTTTATGGGGATGTGGTTTACAAACTTCGTTAGATCTTGGGTCATGGTAATTTTCCAAATGTATTTGGTAAAATTATAAAACGTTTTATTAAAAGAGGTTACGACCCAACTGTTTTGAGACATACCGCATGTTTAGTGTTCAACCCGTTTACAGTTGGACACTACGCTTCCCTCTTTGATTGTGTCTGACGGAAGAGGGGGAGGACTCTATGATAAGCAGTTTTTAAATCCTACCAGGACTGAACTGTTTTGATATCTGTCTTCTGGCCTGTTTCGTAGGGCCCTTAAGGGTGTTTCTCTTGTTGCTCTGTCTTCTGAAAAGGCATTGAGTACATACGTTTTTGGTTCTAAAGGTTTGCTTTTTATATTTTTATACACGAGCATTTTTGAGTTTTACTTTCCATGCCTTTTTGTTTCCATTACGTGTGTTAGAGATTCACCTGGAGGGGATTACTTTTATTTGCACTGTCCCGTGTCTTTGGAACATGGTGGGGGTAAGAGTGAGGTTGGGTGCGCACCATAAACCGGTTTAAGCTCTGACCGTTCCAAGGCGGTGCCCCACTGTGTTCCTTTGTTTGTTCGTTTTGTCCTCTTGTGTAGGTTTTGTGTGTTTGCGCGTGTATGTGTGTGTGTTCCTTTGTTTGTTCGTTTTGTCCTCGTGTGTTGGCTTTGTGTGTGTGCACGTGTATGTGTGTTTATGGTGTGCACGTCTGCGTGCTGTAGGTTTCGTTTTGGGGAGGCTGCGATTTTGGTACGTGGCATTCCCTGTTTGATATTTGTCTTTGTTTTTTTACCACTTTTTATGAATAGTTGTGATACAGATATGTTTACTGACGACACAACGATACACACCCATAATAAAGACCATGCGATAGTCGCAACAAACTTACAAAATAGTGCTCATGAATTCAATAAATGGTGCAGTGAAAACGATATGGCGGTTAATGTAGAAAAATCTTCAGTCATGAGTTTAGGTACTGTACAAAAAAAAATCCACAATAACACCACAGATAGAAATTTTATATGATGATAAAATATTACCTCATGTAGAAACTCAAAAATTGTTAGGAATCTATATTGACAACAACTTAACTTGGAATAAACAGACAGATCAACTGTGAATCAATGTTTCACGTGAAATAAAAATACTCAAATTACTCTCTACATATGTTCCAAGAGAATCTTTAACTGTATATTATAATTCATACATTCTTCCTCTATTTGATTATGGTTGTGTTGTTTGGGGTGGTACTTCTGCCTACAACATACACAGACTGTCCAGACTTCAAAAACGTGCTGCTACGATAATCCTTAAAGCTGACATTATGACACCCTCGGCGGACATGTTCAGGGACTTGGGGTGGCTGTCAATCACTAAATGAGTGACCTATCACACATGTCTTTTAACTTATAAATCACTTAATAATATGACACCGCAATACATTAATAAAATTGATCACAAATGATTTCTTTTCTAACAATAGAACCTTAAGATCGGTCACAAATGAACATCTCAAAGTTCCTAGATCTAAAACAGCATTATATGATAGGTCATTCTCGGTTGGTAGGCCCAGGATGTGGAATGGACTCCCCTACGAAATCAGAAATCGCAAAACTCTAAGTCACTTTAAAACAAAGCACCTTAAACTGTATCTTTTAAATGAAACTATGTAAACAATCTCGCTTTTATTCAATTAATTCAAACTTAATTTACATATTTCCATACTTACTGGTACAGGCTCCATGGGTATTGTAACATCGTGGGGCAGTGTGTAGTATTGTTTCTTTAAAAAAATAAATAAAAAAATTAGTGATGGCACCATTAACCAGGGGGTTTGAACCTCTATATGCAGCCCGTCTGGGCGAACCATGTAAGGCTTTCAGCACTGGTATTGGCAATAGGGGTAAGATAGCCTCAGGGGAAGGGTGCTGTTATGGTCGTTCGTTTCCTTATTTCCTGATTTGTGCATTCCATTTCTCTGACCACCACAATCCACAATATCATTCATAGGTGTAAACTGTTCATTCTTCGCACTCGTGAGTTCTCAGACATTGTAAGTTTCACGAAAAACATTCTTACATACATTTATAAAGATATATATTCATTGTTCATAACAAATCTTCTCTTGATGTTTTTGTTTTTGTTTTTTTTTAACTTACTTTACTTGTGGCACTGATTTCATTTTATTCCCTTATTATCTAATTAGTTATGTATAATTCATATGACAATTTTGTCCAAAAAAAATTTTTCTTCTTATTTGTTTT
Source organism: Mercenaria mercenaria (assembly GCF_021730395.1). Taxonomy (NCBI): domain Eukaryota; kingdom Metazoa; phylum Mollusca; class Bivalvia; order Venerida; family Veneridae; genus Mercenaria; species Mercenaria mercenaria. The sequence continues at coordinate 327,117 of NC_069377.1, read as the reverse complement.
CGTTTTTTCTTTCTTATTCATTTTTATCTCCCTTTATGTCTTATCAATAAGTGTAACAGCCTTGCAATGTTCGCATTTTTATATCAAGTGTTATTATGTTTACTGTAGTCTATATCTGTTAAATGTAATCCAACGCTTTCCCGTATTTTTCTCACAAAAGAGTTTTTGGGTTTAAGTGCGCGGATACAAATAACAATTATTCTTTCACCACTTGTTTTATCTTATCTTAATCTCTGTTCATTGTACTACATACTGTTTATGCCACTAAGAATTAATTTGTTCATAATACATTATTTTTATTCATGTCTTTCAATTCACTGTATATATTAGGATGATTTTTTACATTATTATGTTAGAGGACCATATGTGGCAATAGCCAAATATGTTATCCTCTTTAAATAAAGTTATTATTATCATTATTATTATAACAAGATGCAAATCATGCTTCGTCATACCAGATTGTCGTAATTGTGTAATAGTATTAAGTATATTAAACTTAGAACCTTTTTCAGTACGCATGTTGTTAGAGTGATCTTTGAGACATGGTGTGTGAATTGTAGGGGACTTATTTTCGCGGAATCCAGTGGTTTGTAAAGTAAAGAAACTAGATCCGAATAAAAAAATAAAACGTATCCTTACTTGACATAAAAATGTTGTAATCTTGAAATTATATTACCAAGTCATGGAAGTCTGTGCCAACACATTAAAATATCTATCCGGAAAATACCAACTGTTTTCAACCAGAGTTGAGTTATACATCAAATTGTTGTTCAATACATGTTGTACGAAAACTATTCGTATATATATTTCATCTATAAGAAGAAAGAAGATAAACACAGTGCATCTTTACGGGCTTATCAGTCATTTAAGACAGACTTGTTTGCAATATCAAAGTAAATAACTTAAAACTATGACTTAAGGCACTTAAAATGAGCATTTTAGGACACAATGACCGACAACTAGAGAATATCGGACAAAATAATCTGAAAAGACTTTATTTATGATATGAAACGTAGGAAGCAATTATCGTATTCTCTTTGACTGGGGTTAATGTACATCTTGTGAAGAGAAAAAGAGCTAATATTTCATCAAGACATGCCAGGAGAGTTTCCGATTTGGAAACAAGTGGTAGATTTTTCTATTGCCATATAATTATCTATTTCCAGTGCCTAAGATGTAATTTATAGTTTTGTTATCTTTTATCAATAACATCCTTTATGTTTTGATTTTTTATCAATAACATTCGTTCTAAACGATACAAAGTGGTACATAAATACTGACACTTACTGATATCTTGTCCTACATTATGATATCCTTTCACTACAGCTTTTGTTTTTGCTATGATCCCTATCATCTCGAGTAGTCAGTGTTTAGTGAAGAGATAATATTTGAAACATATATCAGAACGAGTACATGCCCTTCTCATATATCAAGGAAGATATAATAAGGCGGTCGCAGAAATAGTTATGAAATTATCTCTAACGTTTCAAGTGCGAATAAGATAAGGCAAGTGTTTAGTTCTTTAAAGTTGTTTTCATGATATATTTAGTTAGTTCGACACGTCTAACCCTAATCCTAACCGCAAGCTATTACGTAAACTCATTTTCAAAATTTTATTTTAGAAAAATTTCTATTGCGAAAATGCCATCAAAATTGCGATTTTGCCATAGTCTCCTTAATATTTTGAAAACTTCAGTGAGGTCCAACTCCTTCAATGTAATGTAACAAAACATCAAGCCACTACGCTATGTTTTTATTTGCCCAATTTTCTTGGTAATTTCTGAAATTTTGAAAAAATAGGGCTTAAATTTTGCGATTTGAAAAAATCGAAAGTGAGGACTACCTTGTGTCATTTAGGAATGCTTATTAAAATGAAATTAACTAAGTTGTATATATGTTATTTTATCGTATTTTTTTCTGATTTTAGTTTTATGTCTATTGAGTGTGTTAATGATAAAATGAATAGGCTGCTGAAGGAAACTGTTTGGATGCACAAATTTGGTACTGTGTATCCACAGGGCCTCAATTCAAAGACTATGTATAAGATACAACAACTCATTTGACATTGTATTATTTACTCCAAATAACTATTTCAGCTGTTTAATGCATATGTTACAAGCATTTCAGTTATTACTGGTACTTTTATATTGTTTGCTTTTAATGGCAGTCCTTATCAGTAGTATTATTGAATCTTATTGATCCTGACTTGCTGTTGTAGACATACTTTTGCGCACACTATTTAATTATTGATTTGTTTTTAAGTTTTCTTTTTCACTGTGAAATTATATTAATTTTTATTTATTTATTTTTTTTTTTGGTAAAAATACATAAAATTATATATGGTATTAATTTACATTAATACTGTTCTTAAAACTATAGGTTCTGTTGCTTTTTTCTGCATTATATATATAATTCATACGTAATATATATATATGTCATGTTAACTGACGTCATGACGTCATGCACATGTTTGTATACATTGATACATTGTATGTTTGCCTGAAGAAGTATCTTAATACGAAACGCGTTGCAACAAACTTGAGGTGTCTTCTTTCTTTAACCATAATATGTTATTTTAGTCATTTAATAATGGATAAGAGAGTAAAGCAAGCCACTGGACAGTACCTTGCTATATGGAAAAAATGTTTATTACATATGTCAATATGTCAATAAATGTAAAATCGTAATCGCGTTAAAACCATCTTTTAAATTAACAATAACAATAATGAAATCGCAAAAAAAATGTGAATAATTGTTTAATGATATATGTTGTCATTAAAATTTTATAATGTAAATGTCAGGATGATCCAGAAGCTATGATTACCGATAAGTACTATGTTCCAAAGCAATTTTAGGTTATACCGAAACATGGCAAACGTGAAAGAAATTAGCACATCAAGAAGACATACACGTACATTATCTAATAGGAGATAATATTTTGTCTTAATTGTTCGTGTTAATTTCATTTTTTATGCGTGGTGATCTTTTTAATCACAAATTAAATGAGGATGATTGTAGGGCTATACCCATACTTTTCTTTTGATATCACGTGACTAAATATCTAAAAAAAAAAGCTGGAATAAACTTGTTAAAAGAGTAGTTTAGAGGCCTTCTTTAACAGTGGGAATATTTTTACAAAACTGTGGTTAGGAACATTATGGAAAAAACTGTGGATTTTTATGATAAAAAGGTATTTAAAGTTCAAGATCTGATCTGAGCTGATGAATGGCGGACATTTTATTATGCCAAAACAAAAAGGTAAACAAAAGCATAGTGGCAGTTTAGAACACGAAATAAACATGAATCAAAACAATACGGCGTCAGGTACACAAACACAGACACAAATACAAAACAAAAATACATGTGTTGATGCTACTACAGACATTTTAGGCCAGTCTAGGGAAATTTTATATGGTCAACAAATAGTACAACAATCGCAAAATATGTATGGGAATAATCAACACCAAGTTATAGTGCATAGTGGTTTACAAAATGCTACAACTATTACTCCAAATGTTCCGTTGAATCCGTATGGTCAATTGTATAGCAATGGGCCATATAGTGCGCTCAGCACGGATGACAGTAACATGGTCCCGCCGTGGGCACAAAATATGTGTCAACAGTAAGGTCAAATTCAAGCACAATTAGACAATCAAAATAAAAGGTGGCAGACTATTGAGATGCAATTCATTGGTCAAAATGATAGAATGACCAACATTGAAAATCAGATGACCCAGTTAACTAGTATTAAGACAAATATTTCACGCAATAATGAACAGACAGAGTGTATAAAACATGAAATAAAGGCACTGAACGCAAAAGTAACAGAGTATGATAGCGCAATACATCAATATAGTGAGATATGTGATGACGTCATAAGAATGAATTCAAAAATGGATCATGGTATAAAGGGTCTACAAAAACATATAGAGTCACTCGAAACAAAAATCTCAGATATGAATTTAGAACATGAACAAACAAGAGAACGGTTAATTGATTTACAGTGGCGGAGCATGAATGAAAATTTGATATTTGGTGGAATAGCAGAAGCCAAAGATTTTCGCCAAAATGGTGAGGACTGTGAACAGGTTATTAGAGAATTTCTTCAAAAAGAAATGGATGTCGAAATGGAAATTAAATTTGATAGAGCACACCGATTAGGTAGATATAAATTTGACCAAAAGTACCCTAGAGCTATTATAGTTAAGTTTTCTAATTTCAAAGACAAAGAGTATGTTAAAATGCGCGCACCTACAAAACTGATTGGAACTAAGTTTTGGGTAAATGAGCAGTTTCCTAGAGAAATAGAAAATGCCAGGAAGCCATTGCTCGAAATACGGAAATTGGCACGACAAAATGAGTTTGTTAAAACACGCCATGAAGAGATGCGAAGATATAAAAAACAACAACATCCACGAAGACAAAACAGAGAATACGCGAATGCATCACGGCCAGACAGTTATAAATACCAACAGACACAACAAACAAATGCACACGACAGACAGTCACAATGGAAAACAGTGGATAAGGACAGGTATACACATGACAATATGGACTGTTGTGATAGACGCCAGGAGGGTCTAGCACTTAGAAACATTTTTGGCCCCTTGAGTGATAATACTTTAGCACAAGAAACACCAGATGGAAAAAATAACTTAAATTCAGGTAAAAGAAACGCACGGTCGCCGCTTGATGCTGAACTGACATTTAAAAAGCAGCGAGAAAACGGCCCAGAAAAATGACACAGTTTCTATTCCGTCAGACGATGAGTCAGCTCATTCAATAAATCAGCTATCCACTAACAATGAAACTGGTCAGTGGTCAGACAGCGCACGGGATTCTTATGCCAGCGATGTCAAAAAATTGACGATACTGACAATATTTCTGTACCCGGATTTTCTGTGTTTTTACACAATAGAAAGAAACTGTCCAGGTATAAATCTTGCGGAATCGCCTTATTTGTGAAAAATCAGTACGCACCTTTTGTAGTTGCAGGTCATGTAAGATCTAGCAATCTGGTATTGTTCTTTAAAATTTCTCATGCATGTTTTGGTGAATCAGACATCAAATGCGGAGTTATATATATTCCGCCATACGGATCAAGATATGCTAATGAAGATCCATACACTGAGTTACAAAATGAATTGTTTAGATATTGTTTAAAAGATGAAAATATATTGTTGTTTGGAGATTACAACTCTAGATGTAGCGATAGACATGATTTCGTAACAGTTGACAGTTTTTTTTTATCTAATCTTGCGGAATTTGATGAATTGTACTTTGAAGAGACAGTTATTTTTAAAATATTTGAATTATTTCATATCCCTTTAAATAGAAAATCAGCTGATACCTCATTAAATGGCTATGGGTATCAAATGTTAGATTTTTGTAAAGGTAATAATCTGTTTATTTTAAACGGCAGAATAGAGCCAGACTACACCAATCCTAAAACTACATGTAGAAATGCAAGTGTTGTTGATTATTTTTTATCAACTTCTCATGTCTTTAAGCATATTCAGGAATTGGAGGTTTTTGATTTCTCTGATTTATTTTCTGATGTCCATTGCGCAGAAGCAGTATCACTAAAATGTAAAGATGACATAGATAGTCATGTTACAAATGTAAATAACAATGCTAATGATATAAGTATGGAACCTATTACAAAACTATGGGACTTTGATAAATCTGAGTTATTTATTGAAAATTTAGATATCTTAAAAATTGCTGAAATAGAAATTCAAATAGAAAATTTGGCATATAATAGTATTATTTCTACAGATGACTTAAATGATATTGTTACAGAAATAGGGAAAGTCTTTGATAACAGTTCTAGACAGTCATTTGGAACATTGAATGTCATGAACAATAAGCCAAATAAAATGAAAAATGTAATTAATACTAACCCTTGGTTTGATGCTTCATGTAGAAATGCTAGAAATGTTTATCACAAAACTAGAAAAGCGTATAATATGTATAAAACGGAATATTGTAGAAAGCTTCTTAAAACAGTCAGTAAAAAATATAAAAAAATCGATGCATTACGCATTATACCCATGAAAGAATGGAAAATCTAAAGGCATTAAAATCTAGCAATTCGAAACTTTATTGGAAAATTATAAATCTTAAAGGTCAGGTAGCAGAAACAAGTGCAAGTCTAAATAACTTTTTTGAGTTTTATAGTAATCTGAATACAGAGGACTCAGGGGACTGATGGTCCGTTTATTACTGAACAAAATGACCTTTTAACAGAAGAGATTAATTCGGCAATTACTGAAGATGAAATATTAAAAGCTATTAAATCTCTTAAAAATAGCAAAGCTCCAGGTATTGACAATATTGTAAATGAACAGATCAAAGCATCTTCTAACATTATGCTTCCATTATATTGTAAATTGTTTAATCTTGTATTTGATACTGGAGTAATTCCAGAATCTTGGACTATTGGTATAGTTGAACCAATATATAAAAATAAAGGTGACCCTTGCTTAGCTGAAAATTATAGGCCTATATAACTTTTGAGTTGTTTTGGAAAACTATTCACATGTATCTCGAATAATAGATTAAATTCGTATGCTGAAAATGTACGACTAATAAAATCTTCACAGGCAGGTTTTAGACAATCTCACTCAACTTGTGGTAATTTATTTATACTTAAAAGCTTGATAGATATTGTACAGTCTAGTAAAAAGAAATTGTATTGTTGTTTTGTAGATTTCAAACAGGCATTTGACTCTGTTTGGAGGAATGGCTTGTGGTATAAATTGCAACGGGAAAAGATAAATGGAAAATGTTTTAATGTCATACATAACTTATATAGAAATATTTAGTCGAAGGTGGTAACCAATGAAGGCTGTACAAACTTTTTCTATTGTAATGTCGGTGTGAGACAAGGCGAAAATTTGTCACCGTTTTTATTTAGTATATTCTTAAATGACTTAAATTGTCTGTGTGAAAGAAATGTTGAGGGATTTAGCAAAACTTTAAATGCCAAAAATTTACATATATACTTGAAATTATTGATTCTTTTATATGAAGATGACACTGTGATATTTGCGGAATCTGAAAACGATTTACAAAATGCCTTAAATGTTTTTAAATCATATTGTGACCAGTGGAAACTGAAAATGAATGTTTATAAAACAAAAATACTTATTTTTGGTAAAGGTAGAACCAGACGAAATTTGAATATTTATATTGGAAACAGTCAGGTAGAAATCGTCAAGGGTTACAAGTACCTTGGCATTTATCTAAAAATTAAACCGCTTAAGGACATCGGACATTATGCTAGGGATTTTGCCCTAAGTTCAATGCTATTTCTTGACTTCAGTAGCTGATAGTTTTATATAACAGCTTCAAATACTGATAAATAAGTTATATTCCTATCAAACAGTCACAAAGAATAGTTTTATTTTATATTTGTTTTCTAAAAATTCGAACAGTTTGTAACTAAGGGTCATATTTTTGAAAAATTTAAAATGTGTATTTTTAGCTAAAATAAGCATTGGTATTTAAGGTATGTCTACTATGAAATATTTTAACACAATAAATAAACTGATACCATGCAGATTATCAGTTTTATTGACATTTTTTGGAAATAAACGAAACGGAAAAAATTAAAATGGAACAAAACATTTGGTCCCTAACTGTACTTCAGTTATTCCACCCGAGTGCCCATGATAACACTGAAGCATTGATCATATCCTATTGTTTGTTTTCTATACATCTATTGCTATACTGTATTTATACACATGTACAATACTGACCGGGCATTATGTGCAGGATTATTATTGAATACACGCAGTGGTGTAGCTGGCCAAACATTGGCGTAGTTGGCTTTTTTCAGTTGAAACGGAGGGGTGCAGGAGACTGCCTATTCCACTGCGGGTTCAGGGATGCCTTATTTTTAGCATTTTATATCAGTGGAACTTCACTAGCTAGTATCAACATTTATATAGATATTCTTGGGGTGTCTGTGTTAGTTCTTTGAGGTCCTTACTAGTATTTCGGTTGGCTTCGAAATAAGTTTCAGACGTGTGAGTGAATTAATGTTAATTCTGGGGGTGTCAGTGTTAGTTATGGGCGAGTCAGTATTAGTTCTATGGGTGTCAGTGTAAGTTCTGGAAGCAATTAGGTTAGTTAATGAGATGGTGTCTGGTGTAGTTCTGTTAGGGTATAGGATGCTGGATCGAATAAAAACAAATGTTGCTCTTAAAATGCATTCTAGGTTCGCTTCAACTGTGTCCTACAAAAGGTAAAATAATTGCACCTAAGTGGCACTATTCCCATAGAAGTTTGTCTGTATTTCTTTGTCATGTTTACGTTGAAGACACATATGTAATATGTCGAAGCCACTTGCTTGGTTCTTGACTTATGACAGATGCAGTTGTCTCAATCCTGATAACACTCAATCGACGGACTTAGACTGTCAAGAGGTAACAAATCTGATTGAAAAATTCATAAGATATACTTATAAGGATCTGTCTGCTCTCTAGCTTCACTTTCTATGTCCCCTATTTATTTAGTTCAGTGTTTTCTGTGCTTGAAATATTTACAAAAATGAATAAAGCTGTATATATGTAAGGTTTAGGAAACACATGCAATAAGTGTCAAATATTTATGTAAACATTTATTTGCTGACGCCCTGTAGATAGTTTTTTTCAATTTTAAACACTTTCCCACCTGTGACCAAGTGCCATTTTTGCAGCATACTTATATAATAATTATTTACAAAGGCATGTGAACTATTTTGTTGAGTCACTGGTGGGAAAGATGTTTAAAACGTAAAAATGATTTATGTTCATATTTTAATAGAAAAGAGTATGAGAAATGTCTACAAAGTCTTCTTTTTTGTTCATAAACTTGTAAAATGAAGTCGCATTTATCAAGAAATGGTCTTCACCTATCATAACTATGCAATTTCAGAAGTCTATCCCTATGTCACATTTTCCTTAATTGGATAGGCAATCTGAATAGGAAAATGTCCGAGGTTCTTTTGTCATATGAACTGCAAATAGATCTCTTTAATAAGATGGTAAATCCAGTATTACTGTATGGTTGTGAAATTTGGGGTTTTGGAAATGTTGATTGTATTGAAAAAGTTCAGTTGAAATTTTACAAATATATTTTTAAACTTAAGAAGTCAACACCGTCATATATGATACATGGTGAACTTGGTATCTTTCCAGTATGTATTGTATCTATAGAAGATATATGTCGTTTTGGACAAAACTTATTAAATGTTCTAATGAAAATACTGAAAAATTATCTTGTAAAGTTTACAGAATGATATATGAAATGAATGTTTCAGGTACTATAAGGTCCCAGTGGATCGACAATATTAAATATTTATTATATTCATCCGGATTTTCGGGTGTATGGTATAGTCAGAGTTTTTTAAATGACAAATGGTTGATTGAGTCAATTTGTAAAATATGTAGAGACAACTTTATACAAAAATGGAATTCTGATTTACAAATTACATCAAGCACTAATATTTACAAAGCTATTAAAACTAATTTTCATAGAAGCGCTTACATCAATCTTTTGTCATCTAGACGTAGTCTATCGATTATGCTTTTTTACTAGAAACCATAGATTACCTGTGGAAATGGGAAGATGGCAGGGAATACCATCTTTTGAAAGAAAATGTACTTTTTGTAATAATGATGTAGGAGATGAATTTCACTATCTTTTTATTTGCCGAAAATTTGTTAATGAAAGAAAAAAGTATTTGAAACGTTATTTCTAAGTTAATCCGAACTTTTTCAAATCGGAAGAATTGTTTTCTAGCACAAATATTACTGTACTGAACAAATTAAGTATATTTGTCGATGTAATTATTAAGAACTTTTTACGCTAATGTATTCATTGGAACATTGGTAGAACACATACATTATCACCATTTGATATGCTTTGTAGTATCACATACATTTATCAGACTGCTATATATATTATGTTTGTCGTTCTCCATTGAACTGCAATTTGTTAATATGATATGCCGCCATAATCCACTGTATAACTATGAAAATGATGCTTATCTTGTTTACTTGATGTAAATAGTTTGAAAGTATAGTATTTCATATGTAAATAACTGCTGCCTCTACACGTTAAGACGTCAGTGAAATAATGATGTCAGTATTTAGATTTTTTTCAGAAGATCTAAAACGCTTTAAACTCAAAATATAATAACAATACATCATAAATATGAAGATTTGATGAAGCTGATCCTCAAATACAGACCAAACTGTATAATTTAGGGAACAATATTAATAAGTGTTTCGTATATTTCATATGCTGAACAAGAAAGTTTCTTATAAAAGTAGGTTAACAAACTGAAAGAGCAATTGATAAACAACGTAAGGCGATTAGGAAATAGGGCACACAATAGTTCAATCTTTTACAAATATATTTTAAATGGACATATTTCATACGAACCCAAACCATTGAAAATATAACTGAGAGCAATTATATGAAATACTAATCATATAATAAAGCAGCATTTTGTAAGTTGATATTTTTACGTGTATTTAATAAAAGTACACTTAGTCTAAATTCCATATAAATGAAGTACGGAATTTAAATTGCGTGACTAACGCTTTTAGCTCACCTGTCACAAAGTGACAAGGTGAGCTTTTGTGATCGCGCGGTGTCCGTCGTCCGTCGTCCGTTCGTCCGTGCGTCCGTGCGTGCGTCCGTAAACTTTTGCTTGTGACCATTCTAGAGGTCACATTTTTCATAGGATCTTTTTGAAAGATGGTCAGAATGTTTATCTTGATGATATCTAGGTCAAGTTCGAAACTGGGTTACGTGCCATCAAAAACTAGGTCAGTAGGTCTAAAAATAGAAAAACCTTGTGACCTCTCTAGAGGCCATATATTTTACAAGATCTTCATGAAAATTGGTCAGAACGTTCATCTTGATGATATCTAGGTCAAGTTTGAAACTGGGTCACGTTTCATCAAAAACTAGGTCAGTAGGTCAAATAATAGAAAAACCTTGTGACCTCTATAAAGGCCACAGTTTTCATGGGATTTGTATGAAAGTTGGTCTGAATGTTCATCTTGATGATATCTAGGTCAAGTTTGAAACTGGGTCACGTGCCGTCAAAACCTAGGTCAGTAGGTCTAAAAATAGAAAAACCTTGTGACCTCTCTAGAGGTCATACATTTCATTAGATCTTCATAAAAATTGGTCAGAATGTTCACCTTGATGATATCTAGGTCAAATTCGAAAGAAGGTCACGTGCCATGAAAAACTAGGACAGTAGGTCAAATAATAGAAAAACCTTGTGACCTCTCTAGAGACCACATTTTTCATGGGATCTGTATGAAAAATTGTTTGAATGTTCATCTTGATGATATCTAGGCCAGTTTTGAAAGTGGATCTCGTGCAGTCAAAAACTAGGTCAGTAGGTCAAATAATAGAAAAACCTTGTGACCTCTCTAAAGGCCATATTTTTCATGGGATCTGTATGAAAGTTGGTCTGAATGTTCATCTTGATGATATCTAGGTCAAGTTTGAAACAGGGTCATGTGCAGTCAAAAACTAGGTCAGTAGGTCTAAAAATAGAAAAACCTTGTGACCTCTGTAGAGGCCATACTTCTGAATGGATTTCCATAAAAAATAGTCAGAATGTTTACATTGATAATATCTAGGTCAAGTTTGAAACTGGGTCACGTGCCTTAAAAAACTAGGTCAGTAGATCAAATAATATAAAAACCTTGTGATCTCTCTAGAGGCCATACTTTTCATGGGATCTGTATGAAAGTTGGTCTGAATGTTTATCTTGATGATATCTAGGTCAAGTTTGAAACTGGGTCAACTGCAGTCAAAAACTAGGTCAGTAGGTCTAAAATTATTAAAATCTTTTGACCTCTCTAGAGGCCATATTTTATTGATCTGAATGTTCACCTTGATGATATCTAGGTCAGTTTCGAAACTGGATCATGTGCGATCAAAAACTAAGCCAGTAGGTATAAAAATAGAAAAACCTTGTGACCTCTCTAGAGGCCATATTTTTCACGAGATCTTCATGAAAATTAGTGAGAATGTTCACCTTGATGATATCAAGGTAAAGTTCAAAACAGGGTCACGTACCTTTGAAAACTAGGTCAATAGGTCAAATTATAGAAAAACCTTGTGACCTCTCTAGAGACCATATTTTTCAATGGATCTTCTTGAAAATTGGTCAGAATTTTATCTTGATAACATCTAGGTCAAGTTCAAAACTGGGTCACATGAGCTCAAAAACTAGGTCACTATGTCAAATAATAGAAAAAACGACGTCATACTCAAAACTGGGTCATGTGGGAAGAGGTGAGCGATTCAGGACCATCATGGTCCTCTTGTTTGAGACTTATTGTGCCCCCATGAGTGGTGGGGGCATATAGATTTGCTCTTGTCCGTGCGTCCGTCCATGCGTGCGTGCGTGCGTGCGTCCGTCCGTCCGTCCGTCCGTCCGAAGATCGTGACGCGCCTAGCTCAAAAAGTGTTTGATATAAATTGATGAAACCTTGCATGAGTCTTTATCATGATATAAGCTTGCACACCTTTTACTTTTCGTCTGGCTCCGCCGCCTATTTTTAGAGTTATGGCCCCTGAAATAGTCAAAAATGCACATTTTTACCTTGTGACACGCCTAGCTCAAAAAGTATTTGATATAAATTGATGAAACCTTGCATTAGTCTTTATCATGATATGAACTTACGAACCTACTATTTTTCATCTGGCTCCACCCCCTATTTTTAGAGTTATGGCCCCTGAAATAGTAAAAAATGCACATTTTCACCTTGTGACACGCCTAACTCAAAAAATATTTGATATAAATTGATGAAACCTTGCATTAGTCTTTATCATAATATGAACTTGTGCACTTACTATTTTTCATCAGGCTCCGCTCCCTATTTTTAGAGTTATGGCCCCTGAAATAGTCAAAAATGCACATTTTCACCTTGTGACACGCCTAACTCAAAAAGAATTTGATATAGATCCATAAAACCTTGCATGAGGCTTAATCATGATATGAACTTGCGCACCTACTATTTTTGATATGGGTCCGCGCCCTATTTTTAGAGTTATGGCCCCTGAAATAGTCAAAAATGCAATTTTCACCTTGTGACACCCCTAGCTCAGAAAATATTTGATATAAATTGATGAAATCTTGCATGAGTCTTTATCATGATACGAACTTTCCCACCTACTATTTTTCATCTGAGTCCGCTGCGTATTTTTATACCTGATATAGTAAACAAAATGCACATTTTCACCTAATTATGTGCATCACTCAGAAAATATGTAATGTAAATTCATGAAACCTTGCTTGAGCCTTTATCATAATGTGACCTTGCACACTTGGCATTCTTCTTGAGAATTGTAGCATTTATTACAGAGTTATGGCCCATGAAATAGCCAAAATAGTGGATTTTTTGTTTCTGATGCTCATAGATCAAAAAGTATATGGTATAGAATAATGAATCCTTCTCATATTTTTTTTGAGGCTATACCCCATTAAGATTGCAAACATTTGAACTATTTCACCTTATTTGTGACACATGTACTAGTGGGGGCACACTCTGTGTCCTAAAGAGACATTCTAGTTTTTATACATGCATTAACTAAGGTAATGTCACCTGACATACAATTTCAGTTGCATTCATTTTATATATTTCGAAGAATTTAACATATAGGAAAGCGTATAGCTTAACAATTTTCACTTCTTGAAAATAACAGGAAAACAAATGATGTGCTTTTTACAGAAAATTTGTAGACAGGAGTTCGTCAAAAAATGCGATATCATGTTCCTGAAAATGCAAACTAATTGGCAGGAATGATACGATTACAACAGCTGCGCGCCTGTGGGTTATATCAAAATAGACTTAAAAATTGACATGGACCATGTCACTGATTATGGATTATTTGTCACATTATGTGGAATCTTTCAATACGTAGTCAGATGATCAGTGAATTTAATTTTAAAGTACTTACAATGGAAAAGAAAGGAGCAATGCCTGCATAAATTTGTCTATGTCTGGTTCAGAACATAATATTTGCCTACCGTCAAATAAGTTGTACGTTTAGCGAAACACTTGACAATCAAGAGGTACAGACAATAAGAACTTGACAGATTCACATCTGTGATTTTGACCAATACCATAAGCCATAAGACACAGTGTAATTTGTTAGATGTTCTACATTACTCTTCTGCAATATCTCTTACCCTTATAAAGTGATAATGCCTTCGAAGAGTGGAGACGGTTACCGGTCAATAACGATATAGTCACACGTCAGGCAGTGGATGATTCCTGATGTTTGGGGGTTACTAGTTAACATTAATGTACTGGGTCATGATGCGTTTGAGATTTATTGAACATCCCTAATACGTCCGACAGACAATCAAAAGGATAGCATTATGTGTTTTGTTTGAAATTTATCTGAAAGTTAACCAAATGCAGCGTTGAAGAGTGGACTATGTATGTTTGTTCTCAACTGTCAGATTTCTAATATATAAGTTTCCTTTTTTACCAGTGGAAGTATCTCCAACAGGTTCTTTTTATATCGAAATTGTTATTGCCCCTGGTTCCTAATATTGTATGGTTTAGCTTTCAGATAAAAATGTGCTATTTAAGAGGCTTAAAATTAACTTATAAAGTGTTTGCAGTATCTATAAAAATAGCTATGGCCAAGGAGCCAGGCTAATACTAGAGTACTATTAGACATATTATGAATAGGTCAACGAATCGAACATGTCTAATACAGAACAGAAAAACATGACTGCAACAAGATGTGAATGGGCCTCCGACTTGGAAGCACTTGTCCCCCACCGATTTCGGTTCGAGTCTCACTCGAGGCGTTGAATTTTCATGTGAGGAAGCTATCAAGCTGGCTTACGGAAGGTCGTTGGTTCTAACCAGGTGCCCGCCCGTGATGATAAACTACACGGAGGGGTACCTGGGGTTTTTCTTCACCATCAAAGCTGGAAAGTCGCCATATGACCTGTTATGTCGGTGAGACAACAAAGCAGGATGTGAAAATATCTAGAAGCAATTGCTGACGTTGTTTTTATGCCCCCGAAGGGAGGCATATAGATTTTGAACCGTCTGTCGGTCTGTCAGTCTGTCAGTCTGTCGTAATTTTCGTGTCCGGTCCATATCTTTGTCATCGATGGATGGATTTTCAAATAACTTGGCATGAATGTGTACCACAGTAAGACGACGTGTCGCGCGCAAGACCCAAGTCCGTAGCTCAAAGGTCAAGGTCACACTTAGACGTTAAATGTCATTTTTCATGATAGTGCATTCGTGTCCGGTCCATATCTTTGTCATCCATGGATGGATATTCAAATAACTTGGCATGAATGTGTACCACAGTAAGACGACGTGTCGCGCGCAAGACCCAGGTCCGTAGGTCAAAGGTCAAGGTCACACTTAGACGTTAAGGTCATTTCAGATAGTGCATTCTGTCCGTCCATACTTGTATCATGTGATTCAAACATGGATGAATGTGTACAACGTAGACATGTCCGCGCAGACCAGTCCGTATCAAAGTCAGGTCCACTTAGACGTAAGTCATTTCTGATAGTCATTATGGTTCGTCTATTTTCATCAGCATGGATTTTAAAATTATTTGGGCATGAATGTGTACCACAGTAAGACGACGTGTCGCGCGCAAGATCCAGGATCATAGGTCAAAGGTCCTAAACTCTAACATCGGCCATAACTATTCATTCAAAGTGCCATCGGGGGCATGTGTCATTCTATGGAGACAGCTCTTGTTGTCATATATTTACATTCAGATATCACATTCAGAGTAGGTTATTATGATATTATGTACTCAACAAACAATGTTTCTAACATCACACCACACCTATTACTTTAGTGTTGTTATCTCTGTAAAAAAAAAGATCGCTGGACAAATTTCAATGAACATCGGACAGAATGTTAAATAAACGTTTTAAGTCTACGTCTCATGGTTAACATTTTACATTCCCTGAACGCTTTTCATTGGAGGTAGATTTGAGGTATGGTTTTTCTGTCTTGTCAAACAGAGACAGAGTATAACTATTACGTTGTTAAACATTCTATTCAAAAGGGTTTATACGCATATATCAGAAATTTAATTAAGACGTCAAAGATTTGCATATATATCTGCATAAATTTACTAGAATTACAAATTTGTAAAGTTGTTATTACCTCTATGTCCCGTTTTGCATGCACAATCATATTAGATTATTAATGAAATAATAATGAAGCTACAAGCAATTTTCTTATCATTGTCTTTTGGTTTAATCTTGTCAAAATATCAAGATATCTATTAATGAAAATATAAATATAAGAAAAAAAAAATATGACGCCTTTTCTTACTTTCAAGTTAAAAGTTTAAAGTTTTATAAAACTGATTCTATATCAAAGATACCCTGTAGCTTTAAGCTCCTAAAACCAATGTCATTCAGACCAAAGCCTTATGGGTATTGCTTTTGCTTTTCTAAAATCTAATCTTAGAGTCAAATATGGTAGGTATCTGTTCATATATTTAGTTGCTAAAATTATAAATATTTGTGTAGTATGAATGTTTCTCAGGTAACAATAAGCTATCAAACATACTTTAAATGGTGCTATAAGTACAAATTAAAGTTTTGTTCACTGTCGTTGTGCAGTTATGATATTTAGAAAATTATTCCTCTGTGCGAAACCAAATTTTTGTATTCTTTATTCCATAGAGACTTAATTTCTACTTCTTCCTCGTCCATCGTACGTAATGGAAACCTACCAAGTAAATCTGAAACCATACTTAGCTTCAGTACGATAAGCATGACAAGTCTATTATAGCTCTAGTCCGGTTGTCATTACTCAAAGTCTAAAAGTCTACGTCTAATAGCCTGCGTTTATTGGTTTGAAAATGAGGAAAACTGATGTAAATCATGTTAATAAATGAAATTCTCTGAACATTTATATTTGCCAGTCAGTTTTACAAATGTTGCGATTTCATGCTGTGATGTGTGTCCTACCTTAAAAAGTAAGCATTTAGAAAAACGTCGAAACCAACCAAATATATAACAGCTCTGGTTTGCTTTCTGATAGTAGATAATACTATATCCGAAGTTTTTTGTTTTTAGTAAGTGACATTTTTATTTTTCGGTAAGGTACACCGATGATTGAAGTTCTGTTTAGTTTAAGTCAATGAATATATACATTCCATTAAATCTGAGAACAGATATACACATGTGTACCTAAATGCAAAATATTTAGTCATGTTTTTTATATATACATAACGGACATTTTTAATCTTATCTCAGTTTAAAATTGTTTATACAGTAAAAAAGAGGACTATTAAAGGCGTATTTTAGCATATACAATGTATTTAAAACCATATCAATACGTCATGCAGAGTGCTTCACCCAGGTCATAAGGTCCAAGGTCAAGATCACAATTTAGAGATCAAAGATCATAAAGCTTAAATTTGTACATGTGTTCGCTCCATGTATTTTAAACCACTGGAAAGATGTTCATTAACTAAGTATCAAATAATAACCAAATTAAGACCAACACATGCCCTTGTACAATACAGGTCACTACACCGAATGTCATGATGATAATATTTTACTTACACCATATCATAGCAGCGTCCGGGGTATTTATTGGATTTAGTGATGCCTCTTGTTTAGAGATTTGCGCTATGTAAAGAGATACAAAAGAGATTGCTTTTGAAAAGAAAAAATACAATCTATTTTCGACAAGCCAGCAGCTTGTTTTTACTACCCAGTATTAGGGAAGATTTAGCATTAGCTACGGTAACTAATGTCATTTATTGTTCCCCGTCGACAATCACAAATCTTTCAAATGAACAAAAAGTAATAACTCTAGGCTTAATGGGTTAGTTAACCACTGCTGTTTTCTTTTGAGGAACGATTTCTGTCATCACGTTAGATGTATTGACATGGCAGAAGATGTCATGTGCAACAATTTAGTTTGACTACTTCTTCTAATGAGTTGTCTATCACAGCCATGGTTGAAACCTCAAAATTGAACTATATAATAAAATGAGGAATTACTAAGCTAAATTTTTCAAATGTTTGTCTATGCTCGAGACAAACCTCATTGGTGCCTATATTTTTTTTCAGCCTTTAAAGCTGAGGAATCTCCATATTCCTTAGACTGTATCGGTATGAGTAAAGTCTGAAAGCCGAAATAAAAACTAGACTTATTCATTTTCAGAAATATATATAATTAAACTTGAATTACTGAAGATGTGATTACCACGAATAATTGGTACATTTACATTCACGATCGTGCTTCAGTTTGGTAACTCGTAATGAAATAATGCAGACAATGAATATAGACACTTTTGACTCAGAGAATGGAATTACGTTATACTTTGAATAAAATGTCAATTATAATATCGTTTAGCTTGGATGTGTTGTTTAAGTGAAGAAGAAAATGAATGCTGAATAAATTAAAAATAGGAAATGTCATATGAAATGTTTCCATGTAAGTCTTAATGCACAAATTGCGCGAAACATTTGAAAAGTAGGAATAACACCATAGGTGCTATAGAACCGCACTGATGAATTACCTCTATGCAGTCGTTTGGACTTTGTAAAAGTCAGTTCATATAAAAGAAATTTTGAAAGGCCATTGATAGATATTGAACAAAGTATATTTTTCCCAAATGATGATTAGGTTTATAGAATTAACTTTAATTTCGTGCTTTATTGATATATTCCTTTTCTTGTTAGTGTCTCATATCTACGGTGGCATAGAGGGGACATAGGAAATATTTTATTTATCACGTGCGCACGTGATAGCTAGGCCACCGTACATATCTGTATTAATTTACAAGAAGCAAGCACCGGTATAGTTTCTGGGGAAAGCCTGGCAAAGTATTTATTGATGTTCTTCATCGAGAAATGTGACAAAAGATAATAAAAAGTGCGTAGAATTGTAAATATACTTCAATCACAAAACTAACTATACATTTTTTTCAGCATGAAGGAAGCTAATGGATAGTAAATAGAATCTATAAGAAGATATATTTTTGAAGCTTTTAAGACCAAAAGACAAACGACTGTTTTATTGAGTCTGATAACACGATGTTATGAAATGTACACCCTCGAACCCAAATAAACATACTATCTATTAGATTGTGTGTTGCCAAAAGCATTTATGATTATTAAAGCACAATGATTCCTTCTCGTCTACCATTAGCAAAATGAATAAAATATATAAACAGCCTATTCCGTTTTTGTACAGACATATCATTTCATTACCGTATTCTCACGCCTGTAGGAAATATGCATTTATCTTTCCAGTTAAAGTTTACGGTACATATTACGTTGCGATTAGAGAGGTAATTAGTTCCTGTTTTCATTCTTTCAGTACGCGTTATAACACTAAAGGTGTCAGCGTTGCATGGGAATCCTGTTCTCAATTACCTTAGGGTTATTTGTTAAATCATATATCTGAGATTAATAGTCGTTTAATCATCATACCTTTCTTCAAATAGATTTACCACTGCAAGGAAAATGTTTTGACAAATTGCTAATATCATGAAAATTGCACTACAGATGTACGTTCTATTGGTCACATGTCTACTTGTTTTTTCCCTTTGTTTTGTAACACAGTTAATTATGAATTATTCTTCATAAAGGAATATATTCATTAACAGCTGTTTTAACGTCAAGTAACCAGTAACCTTTAGGTATACTAGTTTGAATCTTTGTTATTTGATGACAAAATGGACAGTACCGTTTCTTAGTTTACGGTTATATTCATGCGTTTTCTTCTAACATTTTTAGCTTCAAAATTTGTTAAAAGAGTACAAGAGTTTATTCTAGAGAAGCTTTACTGACACAAATAAACCGGCTTTCTTATTGTACGTTTTCGGAAATTCCTGATGGGAAATCCCTCCTGTCAGTGTGTTTGTATTGCATGATAATTAAAAAGCACATTTGTAGTAAGAGCACTTGTCATGGTTCTCAGCAACATTCATTAAAACATCATTTTAACTTGTCAAAGATGGAACTGACTGTCAATGTGTTTACTATCTTTGCTTCTTTTTCAGAAGCGATATCTGTTAAAATGCTTAAAAGAGTAAATATATAAAATATTTATTTTCTATTACTTTAAACGCTGCATTTTCTATTTTATTTTATCAAGACTGGTCAAATTACAAAACAAGCTATTACATTGCTCGGTCAAATTATTAATTTGTCTGTTACCATTAATGTCAATGTTTGACATTTCTATGGATATTAATCTATTTTAATCGAAGATCATCTTCAATAGTGTAATGGTCTTAAAACATGCAAGGCTGTTGCTTTCGTGAGACAATTTAGAGATAGAAATTTGATAATACATAAGTGCTTCTAAACGGCATTGACACAAATGTACATATCAATTATACAGAACATTACTTCTTTGATTAATATAATTTAGAATACAAATAGAATACAAGCAAATGTGCCATTGAAAATGTATGATATCCTTTTCTGACAACATGTACACTAGATTTAGACATGTAACAAATTAAATTTGCCTAATGAGAACTTGCCTGAATTATACAGATGATTGTTTTATAATTATTTGTATTGTGTAAAATGTTACCGATTATTATTATTATAAGGGGGAAAAACACACTGTAATTGTTTTTATCTATTTCTTACAAATATAATGTATTAAGATGTACCTTGTTGATGAATAAAACATGGAGTATTCCTTCTGTTATATCTTTGGACAGTCGATTTGTGGGTTGCTCGATTAACAACTTATTCCATTTTTAAAAAAAGATGAATATCAACAAATCAAAGAACGAAATAATTGTTATACATGGAAATTGAACAGCAGCTAAAGCATGCTATTCTACGAAACGAATGTTAACTTACTGAAATGAAGAGTTGAGCGCGAAACTGTTGTAACCTTGTAAATCTAAAGAACAAGATACAATAGCTTCACGCTCGTTTTGATGCATTTGCAATAATGTCCCGGTGCTAAAATTTTACATTTAATTTACCAGGTAAAATATTATTTTCAGTAATTTTAATAACCGTTTATTCTTATTTATTTACAAATGGACTGCTTCTTTGTCTGCATCTTGAAATTTTACAAATCCTGAGCTGGTGTATTTAAATTATTATTATCATAGAAAATGTTGACAAAAGACAAATGGAAATTATAGAAATAAAGCATACACTTGGCCTCTATAGTCATAAGATGAAAAATAAACTGGAGCTAGAAATAGTGTTATAACATACTCATTTAAAAACTCCATTTAGTTTCAATACAACCTGAATCGTCAATATTTTTCCACATTTACGTTCATATTTCATATCGGGTGCGTGACGTCATATGTGACGTCAGATTCATTTCAATTACACTCAGGCTTAATAACAAATTTTAATCATTTACATAACAATTTTAAATGTAGATGTTTATGTAATAAAAAGATCATTAGATTTGCATCGAAAATTATGCACTCGTTCTGTCGCGGAGTAATATTGCGCTCCTAAAGTCGCGCAATATTTCCGCTGCAAAACTCATGCATATTTCTCGATACAAATCTAATAACCTATAATTATTGCCGCTTTAGCCTCATAACTTAATTATTCTTTAAGTTAAAGAAGGTACTGCTAGACAACATATTGTAAAACACTGCTGCTGTGATAAATACGAGTCTTGTTCACTGTCGTTGCGCAATTATAATATTCAGAAGACTACTTCGTCTTTGCGAAACCAAATTTATGTATTCTTTATTCCATAGAGACTTAATTTCTACTTCTTCCTCGTCCATCATACGTAATGGAAACCTACCAAGTAAATCTGAAACCAAAGTTAGCTTCGGTACGATCAGCATGACAAGTCTATTATAGCTCTAGTCCGGTTGTCATTACTCAAAGTCTAAACGTCTACGTCTCATAGCTTGCGTTTATTGGTTTGAAAATGAGGAAAACTGATGTAAATTATAATGATAAATGAAATTCTCTGAACATTTATTTTTGCCAGTAAGTTTTACAAATGTTGTGATTTCTTGCTGTGATGTGTGTCCTACCTTAAAAAGTTACCGTTTAGAAATACTTCGAAACCAACCAAATATATAGCAGCTCTGGTTTGCTTTCTGATACTTCGAAACAAACCAAATATATAGCAGCTCTGATTTGCTTTCTGAGACCGGCGATATATGACCATTTTGTGTCGATTCGCCGTAAAACACAACTCACTTGCTTTCTGATAGTAGATAATACTATATCCGAAGTTTTACTTTTTGGTTAGTTACACCGATGTTTGAAGTTATGTTTAATTTAATATACACATTCCATTAAATTTGAGTACAGATATACACATGTGTGCCTAAGTGCAAACTATTTATAGTCATGTTTTTTTAAATATACATAACGCACATTTTTAATGTTATCTCAGTATAAATTAACTTATACAATGAAAAAGAGGACTATTAAAGGTGTATATAAGCATATATTTAAAATTTAATATTTAAGTTTGTACATGTGTCCGCCCCATGTCTTTTAAACCACTGGAAAGATGTTCATTAACTAAGTATAAAATATTAACCAAATTAAGACCACTTGCCCTTGTACAACCCAGGTCACTACGCCGAATGTCATACTTAGCCCGTATCGTAGCAACGCCCGGCGTATTTATTGGATTTAGTGATGCCTCTTTGTTTAGAGATTTGCGCTATGCGAAGAGATACGAAATAAATTCCTTTTGAAAGGTTCGACAAGTCAGTAGCTTGTTTTTACTACTCAGTGTTAGGGGAGATTTAGCATTAGCTACGGTAACTAATGTCATTTATTGTTCCCCGTCGATAATCACATATCTTCAAATGAACAAAAAGTAATAATGCTAGGCTGAATGGGTTAGTTAACCACTGCTGTTTTCTTTTGAGGGACGATTTCTGCCATCACGTTAGATGTATTGACATGGCAGAAGATGTCATGTGCCACTTCGGGTTTTTAACAATTTAATTTGACTACTTCTTCTAATGAGTTGCTTACCACAGCCATGGTATGATCCTCAAAATTGAATTATATAACAAAATGAGGATTTACTAAGCTGATTTTTTGGAAGTTTGAAAATTTCCAAATGTTTGTCTATGCTTGAGACAAACCTCATTGGTGCCTATATTCTTTTTCAGCCTTTAACACTGAGAAGTCTCCATATTCCTTTATCGGTATGGGTAAAGTCCGAAAACCAAAAAAAAACAACTAGACTTACCCAGTTTCAGGAAAAAAAAAAATTTAATTACCATTTACATCCACGATCTTGCTTCAGTTGGGTTACTCATATATATAATGCAGACAATGAATATTGACACATTCGACTCAGATAATAAAATTACGTTATACTTTGAATAAAATATCAATTATAATATCTTTTGTCTTGAATGTGTTGTTTAAGGGAAGAAGAAAATGAATGTTATAAGTAAATAAAGTTGAAATACGAAATGTCATATGAAATGTTTCCTAGTAAGTATCAATGCACAAAGTGCGCGAAACATTCCAAAAGTAGGAATAACATCATAGATGCTATAGAACCGCACTGATGAATTAACGCTATGCAGTTGTTTGAACATTGTAAAAGTCAGTTCATATAAAAGGCCATTGATAGATATTAAACAAAGTATACAAAGTATGTTTTTCCAAAATGATGATTGGGTGTATAGAATTAACTTTAATTTCGTGCTTTATTGATGGAAAAGATATATAATTTTTTGTTAGTGTCTCATATATGTAATCGTTTACAAGAAGCAAGCACCGGTATAGTTTCTGGGCAAAGCCTGGCAAAGTATTTATTGATGTTCTTCATCAAACATTTTTGAGAATATATAATATTAAGTGCATAGAATTGTATATACTTCAATCACAAAGCATCATAAATGTGAGCATTTAATATTATCTAAAATTCTTCAGTATTCAAATGCAAACTGAGCCGCTTTTAATGCATGATTTCAATTGAATTTGAATGAATGTTTATAGATGTTTTGAGGAAAAATGTAAACCCTACAGACCCAACACAATTTTTAGGGTACATCTGTAGTTCAATTTGCATGATATTAGCAATCTATCTATTCGGAGAACGA